>NW_015113901.1:87818-131170 GCF_001443285.1 Poecilia latipinna | reverse complement strand
CCCCCCCGATTTATCTCCCATGTTATTTGGCCTTCATGATGCTGCTTGTTCACTATTGTTCTCCAAAATACCCTCTGAAATGTTAGCTGTGTTCAATCTGAGACAAAATTACATGCAAGTAGTGTCAAATCTTTTATTTATAGATGACATCTTAAGCTAGTTGATTAGACTGGTTAATATTCAGTGCTGTCAAAGTAGAGGGCACTAAATGCAAATGCACACCACGGTTTTTAGTTTATTTGTAAAAAGAATAATATAAAAAAAAAATTATCTGGAAAAACATTCAAGACTATATGTGCTCAAGATTTCGTGCATGTTGCCTTTAATGAGAGATCCGCGCTGTCAATCATGCCTGTCACGATGATCTGACCACGCCCCCTACTGGAGTCCAAAAATAATTACGTCACCCCAGTTATTAACCCGAAATAAAGAGGAAAAATCAGGATGGGTAAGTTGATGGCCAGTTCTTCTCCTGACTCCTTTTCCCCCCACCTCTTTTTCTCTACCTTGACTGAATCATAACATCCTCCGTCATCCTCTTTGTCTCCTGCTTGAGTGCTGTGCATGGTGCGCGTTCTCGCCGCTCTTGTGCAGGAATGCGCTGCTGATCACGATTATTCTGACAAATCTTGCACAATATTCATTATATTAGTTCTCTTCCTTTCTCAGATTATCGTCGCCTGTATATTAGCAATTTCAAAAATAGCTTAATGAAAAACATTGAAATTATGGTTTCACACCGCTACTGTTTTTCATTATCACTCAACATGTTGGTGCATTGGTGAAGAGTCATGACTCTTAATGTATAGGAACTACTCCATGCAGAGATGTTGGTAGACGGTTCTTGTTCACATCAAGGAGGAAAGCTGACACGGGTGTCAGGCTTCTGCAGAGCAACTGAGCACTGATATGTTAAAATGTTTGAGTGCTGGTTTGTGTCTGCATGCACAAAGGAACGGAATTAAACACTGACAAATGTTTCCCACGTGTACATTTACAAACTCTGAGGTGAGCTAAAACTGTGCAGTAAATGTCTATTTTCTTTATCTCTATCCAACTTATTTTTTCCTGCAGAAGAAAGGCTTCCCCACAGCATGATGCTGCCATCTCCACGTTTTACCATGGAGATGATGTTTTCAGGGTGAAACCCTAGATTTTTATTTCTTTCTTTGATTTGTGAAAAGCACATCTAGTTGTCTTATTAGATTCGCCCACCTGAGCAGCAGTAAATCTCTGCAGCTCCTCCAGGGTACCACGAGCCTCTGTAAGTAAGAGTCTTTATGGATTACGTTTCCACTTTCACGTACTGGACTGAACTTTGAGTTTTTTCAGAATGCTGTTTGTTCACTAATGTTCTCTTATAATCTTCCACAGAACAGCTGGATTTATAGAGATTAAGCTTTTCAAGGCAATTTGTTGCAACTGACTTTAATCAGGGCTTTCTGCATAAAAAAAGGGGCTGAATACAAATGCACGAGATGTTTACTTAAAGAACATATTACTTTGCATTCTTAATGCATGAATACTGAAGCAAGGTGCTGCAGCTCCAGATAAATCAAAGGAATCTGATTATATTGGATGACAGAACAAAACAATCCAATGAAAATTAAATTAAAACCTCTTCCAGTCCAAAGACACTCAAAGAAGAGACAATCCAACACAAACCTGACAGAACAGCCGTCAGGGCAATGACTCACATCAGTATAGTATGTGGTTTAGGTAATAGGACAAGGTGGTATTTTCCTGCTGAGATGTGTGGATTGAGACTATGAACAGTCTTGTAAACCAGAGAGGATAATCCATTTAAGACAATGACGATGAACGGCATCCATCTCCCCTCTGACCAACGTAATGCACCAATTGGATAAAAGGGGTCCTTGGCATATAGGACGTAATGGATTTTCCTTTAACTGAAAGGTATGGTGCAGAGGCTTGTATCCTTTAAAGAGGCTTGTATCTTTTCACATCCGCATTGTCGCTTAAATCTAGTGAGATCACAGATACTGTCTGGTATGTTGGTGTTTGTTCCATGACTCTGGCTGGTTGGCCGGCTTGATCTGTTCTTACATAAGGCTCTTAGTCTAGATCGAGTAGATGCTATCAAAGCTCGCAGGGCCAGGCTGGAGTGCTGCTCTAGGATGACCTCATCTCTGGATGGACAATAATAACACCTGAGGAAATTCTTGATCTCTGCTGCCACCTACAAGCAAAAGAGGGATACACTGAAAACAACTACTGTACCAGATGGTCACAAATCATTCAAAACAAAACAAAACACAGGGAATACGTCTTTTAAAAAAAATATTTTAATTTATTCATGTATTCACCAACACTGGGCATTTATGCCGTGAAAAACCAAGATATTTAATCATATGAAAATAGAGTAACAGTTAAACATAGGCAAACAGTTTAAAAGGAAGGTAAAATACAATTTGGCTCTTGCATCACTAATAACTATCTCAAATAAAAAAGTTATTTTGAACTTTCTGTGGAATTATCTCCTGTGGGATTTCTCCCAGTACTATTGCTTTCTTCTGCATGTTATGTTTACTAAAAATCCAAACTGATCTTAGAAGTTGGAATAAGCATTGCTGTGGGTCTTGTTCTCTGCACAGCCATCAAGAAAGAACACAAATATTTGTAACGTTTTCCAGATTTCTGATTGTGAAAACAAATATTGAAAACTACGCATCATTTTTTTTCACTTCACAATTATGCACTTCCTCATGTTTGAGCAACATTCAGATTTGAAAAAAAAAAAAAAGTTTAATTTTTTTTTATAAACTTTCCTCCACTAGAGGGCACTAATCACCCGCAAAGGAAGGACTCTAGATCCTCTCCCAGCTGTGCCGTAAAATCCCTGGAAAGCTGTCGACCTTTTAAACCAGCAGTCCACGAGGGGGAGAGAGCAGTCCTTGCAGGACATATTCAACTCATATAAAACATGAGGAGACATGAGATGACATGGAACGCAGTTTTTGTTTTACCGTTTGGAGCAAAGTGCTGCTTACTCTGAAACAGAACCGGTGTCCAGGATGCTTTTAGATGTGTCACTACACACACAGCTGATTTAAATTGCTGAATTGCCTCCTCAGCACGACATCCAGTTCTGCACGATCTGCTAAGAGCTCCATTTTATTCAGGTGTGCTGAATCGGGGAAACATGCAGGACACCGGCCTCTGAAGACTGGCTTTGGACAACACTGCTCTAAGACATGTTGATTCACTCCATAAGGAGTGAAGCTGGTTAGTGAGGCATCATGCTGTTGGGAGGTAGTTTCTTATCAAAGCTTTCGGCTGCAGATGTTAGCTACTCATGTGTCTGCTGCTGGAACTGCGATCTCCCTCCGTCCAGTAAGCCTCAGTTTGCATCTCCCTCAACCGAGAGACGGTCCTTTGAAAAGCAAAGATCTCTTCCTCGGCTGTGAACAGAGTGAGCCTCTCTGCTGCCTCCTAAAAAAGGTGGAACACCGCAGTTAGCAGAAACCAGAGCTGGCTCGACTAGGCTCTTGAATCCAGTCAAATTCAAATATCGGATGAAAGCTGTGAGTTTTTAAATTTACGGGTCGTCTATTTAAATCTCTGTCCAGAAAAAATGAACACGTGTTTGTGCTGCAGGTGAGATCTTACGTCGCTGAGGCCCAGGTCATCCAGCAGCTGTCGATCTCTCTCATCTTCTCCTCCGGTGTGGACGAAGAGCTGCTCTAACGGAGCCGCTGCCAGAAGCACCACTCTCACCTGGGGAAAAAAAGCAAACACGGATTAGACCTGGGAGTGTCTGACTTTTTAATAGCTGTGACTTCTCTTGTCCCTGATGAATGTTTTCTGGAACTAGAAAAAAAAGTTACGTGACAATACATCAAGGACACGAGACAGCAAAACATCTGAAGCGTCAGGATGTCTTTCCAAAGATCACTCGCCTTGATTTGTTTAAGACGTGCAAATTAATGTGCTTAAATGTTCATGAGCAGTGTTAACCTTTTGGAGAGGCTGAATTCCAGCAATGCTTAACCAACTATCCACCTCTGTGGCAGCCTGTTAATAATATATTCTTTGTGGCTTACTTTAAATTCCTGTTCACTTTAGTCTTACAGATGTAACCTGAAGCTCTTGTCTGTACCATCTTTCAGACCTCTGTGTAATTGCGACTGCACAGAGAGAGTTTTGCAAATATACAAGCGATGAGGCAGAGGAATGAGCCGACGGCATCCTGTCATTTCTCACTTTGTTCTCACAGCATGATAAACATTTTAGTATTTCTTTAGAGCATTTGCTATTAGGACCTTCGGTAAAAGTGCTGCATGGTCAGACATTAGAGGAATGTTGGCCAACTCTCTGCGGGCAAACATCTCTGGTTTAATAATCTTGGTGCAACTTGCCTTTTCAAATCCCACCAGAGATTCCCAGGTGACTCTGATGATCACTCTTGTATCTTCCAGTATTTCTCGCAATGATCAGGCCTCAACTTCAACAAAGACAGTTTGACATTTTCCTCTTGAATTTCCTCAGACCTGATTGCTAGACGCAATGCTCTGTTCTCAGTGTCCTTCTACAATCATATGGATGATCCAAATAACACAGAACATGTCCTTGTTTTGATTTAGCTGGAAGCATATTGAAGCAGACCTTCCCGTTTTTGGGTTGGTAGTGGTGTATGCCCTGACCTGAAGCCCTTACTCTGGAAACTAAAATCACATTCAGGACCTTTCTTCTCTTTTTAAATGTTTTTTTCTTGTTTGTCCCTGTATTTTGAGGTTTTTGGACAATGACAATGAGCCACATTTCTAACATGTAAAGAATCCTTACTGTCAACAGTCCATGTATTTGAGGTGTTTTATTTCAGGCTCAGTTTATGCAACAAATAAAACCCTTGATTGAGACCACCTGATTTACAAGAATGTGAATTAATTTATCTTAACTTGTGTGAATTGAACTTAGTTGGAGGAATTAAAAGGTGGACTGCCGTCTTTCATCCACTTAAATCTGTTCCCTAATGCAGGATGCAGAAATCTCAGGTGCAACCAGAGAACACAAAGGGAGCAAAAAAAACATTATTATTATAGATTTTGTTTTCAAAGTACAGCGAAGGTCTTATCCTATTACCACATGCTTATTATTGAGTATAAAAGTCTTTATATTTCTCAATGCTAGCTGATCTTTGGAACAAATCTAAATGCAAGGCTATGTCTCAAATCCCATTATTCAAAAATCAATGAGAAATAGCTTGACCTCTTCAAAGAAAAAGAACATTCTCCACACAGGTTAAGAAATGTAAAAAAAAAAAAAAAAAACCTTCATGGACCACAATGTTCAAAACATAGGATTCACCATTAAAAGGAGGAGCATTGATTCTCTTACGCTCACTTTCATCTAAACTGTTTACCTTGTGGTCGTAGAAATTGTCTATGAGCGTGGTGAAGCGCCTGGCCTGGTCCTTCAGAGTCAGCGTCAGTTTGGGAACATGGCGGATGAATACGGTGTCAAAGATCCGCGCCATTTCCAGGTAATCGCTGGCACCCGTTGGCTGGAGAAGAGGGGACAAGCTGAAAGCAGTGGCCAATCATATTTACATGTATATAGGCTGTTGGGTCTGTATATCCCGGCTGAGAGCAGGGAGAAAAAAAAAAGAGCCAAGTTTACCACAAAAGAATGTTGTGCAAAATATCCTTGCTGATGTAACGTCCTTGGGCGGCCCGCCATTCAATTTGATTGCTCTTAAAATTAATGATGGCATGGCAACAAATGTCAGAGGAAGCCTTGAAGCTCAGATGCCTTCGGAAACTCCCCACTCTCCCATCAGGGTTGAGACTTTACACATACACTGCAGATTACTGCAGCAAAAAGGGTATAAAAGACCCAGCTAATAATAAACTCATCAATAGACTTGCTTTTTGACATTGAGCGGACCAATAGGACCTACACAGAGAGAAAGGTTTGGACAATATGAGTGCACAGGGGAAAAGAAACCAGGCCCAGGGGTAATAATGACTCGACTGAAGAGCATCAACATCAGCAGTTTTTATTATTCATGATTGCATTTGGAGTCTCAAGTGAGAAATATGCAACATGATGGCTAATAATCAATATGTCATTTTAGTTGAGACCATATGCTCAAAACTGAAAAACTGGTTAAACTTTTGTTGTTGTTTTTTCCAATGCAGAAACTATGTTCACTTTTACTGCTTCCAGCAGTGTAAGGAGGAAAATAGTCGATTCATAAAGGATTGGAAAGGCATCTTCAAACAATTTTATGTTAATCCTCCCACAGCATCGCCAGGCACTACTCACTTTACCACACAGTTCTTCAAAAGTACAATCAGCGATGGAGCCACACGTCTTCTGAAGAGTCACCTCTCTGCCCAGGACGGTGAGAACACGAGAACGAGTAACTAGAGAAACCAAAGCGCAGCGAAAATTGACCTCAACGCAATAAAATGTTTTCGAAAACGACACAGTTAAACTTCAAGTACCACACAAAAGGATAACAAAAACTTTTCATCAGCTTTCTTTCTATTATTTTTTAATTGTATAAATCTATGGAGGGCTTCTAAAATATAAAAGGCATGAATTTTCCAACTTGTTTCATTATACATGAAACTTCAAATCAATAGTTGTTCAGAATTTTTAACAGGATTAATAAGGGGAAAAATGCAAGGAGGAAATATGACGAGAAAAAAAAGTATAATAAAAATGTCTGTAAATAAAAAAAAATAGTGAATACATGCAGAAAATGAAAAATGAGGACAAATAAAGAAAATAAAAGTGAACTAAATAAAACAAGATTGGAGATAAAATAGAAAATCATTAATAGTAATATAGTTAAATTGATACTGTTGAAATGATACACAAATATGAATTTTTGTCAAACTTAGTCTACTTCTGTATTTAAAAACAAAGACAGAAACAAACTTTATTGGTAGTTTGAGCTAAGCATAAGATTTTGATGCTAAATTTTTATTGCACTGATTCTGAATCAAAATTAACAAATATATGACATAGAAAGAGTAGTAACTGGACACTCATCTAAGGTTGCTCAAAGAGAGCAAGACAAATTAGGTTACTGTGTGAGGAAAAAAAAATAGAGAGCTCTGCAGGTGTTTAGCAGAAAAAAATCTAATTTTCTATGGCATATTTAGAGGTTTTATCATTACTTAAACTGATCCCTTCTTTAATGGTAATGTACACATACAGCAGCTGTCGTCACCACGTTGTGCTCCTCAACTCTGTTCTTTTGATTAAAAAAGAGGTATGGAGTGAGAATGATTGTTGTGGTTTGTTTTCTTCAATTTGATTGGATAAAGAGATTGCAAACACCTTTTAAACCTTTTAACAAAGCAGTTAGTCAGTAAATTTAGAGCTTAGCGTTTCGAAGGATAACATGAAGGACTAGGCCTGGTAGTTGGTTCATAACATATTTTTCATGGATCTGTGGGGCAAATTTGAGCTGAAACTGGACTTGATCCAGTAAGTGGAGTGGTGTTGCCTTGGCATAAAGAGATGTGAAACTGATTAGTTTGTGTTTATTAGTGCTAATTGTTGAAGGTTCCCACAAAATTTTACAATATCGTCAGCAAAAACAAGAGAACTTAAAAAAAATAAAAATAAATTTGTGGACTGTAATCAATAACCAGATTTGTCATTCCCCAACATCATTTCCCATCCATAGTAGGAAGCGTTTACGCTATTTGGTTTGCAGTGCAATTGGAAAAATGTGTAAATAAAATTGATTATCTTTGTCCAAATTTATAAGAATTTTAGATGTTTGTTTATTTTCACATTTTTTCTCATATCTTTTGGGATGAAAAAAAAAAATAGCTGGATGAACTTAAACACATTAAATTGACTCACAATCGCCAAAATTTCAGGAGAAGAAATATCTTTTTTTAGCACGAGACCCAGTTAAAACTTGATAATTTAACTTCCTTACCACTCTTCTGTCTTAATGCCAGCTCCTCAAATAGTGCATCCAGGTAAGCCTCTGCTCCGGCCTCTCCTGTGCTGCACACATCACACACACACACACACACACACACACACACACACACACACACACACACACAACAAAACCACAGGGGAAACAATTGGGTATAAAATTAATAACGCTGAAGTGGCTACATCAAACGCTGGCAGCACGCAGAGCATTGGTGTTGAGTACTTAGCTTTTCACTCCATCAGCAGAAAAAAAATGAGGATGTTAGGCTCTAAACAGGAGCGTCAGCCTGTGAATGCACGTTAAAGTGAAACT
The DNA here is from genome assembly GCF_001443285.1 of Poecilia latipinna. Taxonomy (NCBI): domain Eukaryota; kingdom Metazoa; phylum Chordata; class Actinopteri; order Cyprinodontiformes; family Poeciliidae; genus Poecilia; species Poecilia latipinna. The sequence continues at coordinate 122,925 of NW_015113901.1, read as the reverse complement.
GTGGAGGGTTTATGCGTGTGTGTTTGTTTGCTTGTGTTTTAACTCCAGGTAAAAGGGTGTGATGCTCTCTATTTACATGGACTTGAATGGCCCAAACTTGTTTGGCTGTGTGTGTGAGTGTGTGTGTGTATATACACGGTCCTAACAGCGGATGTGTAATGAGGAAAATAAAAAAAGTAGCTTTTAAAGCTCTGCCATTTTCTCATGTTCTATTGATTCCTTTCATTCTTTTCATGGCTCTTTCAAGGTAATGCAGGTCTTTATAAACCTCCCTGCCTGCTTCTGCCCATTTATACATGTGTTTGCCTTCTCTTTCAATCATTTAAAAAAAAAAGAAGAAAAAAATCTAACCACATCATGTGCAGAAACATTTCCTGTGCGTGAATGTTTGTGTGGAGGTTAATGTCGACTCGCTATCAGACTTCTACACCGTCTCTGAACTGAGCTGGACTGTTAACATTAACACGATGCATCACGTGAGTCTTACAGGTGGTAAAGTTTTCCAACCGCAGGCCTGTCCAGCCTCCTGTAGTCCATCCCAGAGTCCAGACAGACAGTGTGGCAGTATTTCTGTGCAAAAACACAGGAAAACATTCTCTTAATTGTACTAATCAATGGAGTTTGCAAAAAAAAAAAACAACAACAAAAAAAAACATAAAAAGAAACAAAAATGCAAAGATTTTAGAGTACACATTAAAAGTAAAAGAAAAAAAAACAAGGGAGGCTCTCACTAGTATTAAACAAATAAATCTGGGTAAATAATTAGCATTATTTATGACCATATCATTAATCAGAAGCCTCCAAGAATTGTGTAAGAAGCAAAAGGAAGACATTTTAAACATAAATGAAAATATAAATTAAGATACCGAATATATATATATATATATATATATATAGTTATATAAAATTTCTTTTTCCAAATCTTCCTCATTACGACTTCTAAAAAGAGCAAAAGAGCTGTTGCATTTATAAATGTGTGCATGACCAAGAAGTGAACAGAAATAATAATGAAAAAAATATATCTGACAGATTCTGTTGTAAAAAGTCTCATTTTCAGCTTCAAATGTTTATTATATATCACAAATATATTCTTTCGCCAAATTATAGCAAAAAAAAAAAATTAAAGAAGAGGAAAATGGTGATTCAGAGCAAATGAATCTCAATCATTTGCTCTGAATCATCGATGTTTTTCAGGTTAATTGTGGATCATACTTAACTCTCTGGAATTAAGCAATACATTTATTCTCATAACACTTGGGTTTAGTTTTAATGACGCGTCATTAAAAAACACAAAATTCAGCTTAAGAAATATTTTGACCACAGATATACAGAAAATGCAGATTTTGTGTTCAATGCAACTCTCATGTTCTCATTAAGAAACATGAGAGTTTTTTTAAGAACTTAATCAAAAGGTTGTTATTGAGGACTAATAGATTCAGCTTTTCATTATATATTTATATAATATTGTTCAGCTGTACAATTTTTGTAGTAAATATATATACTCTTAAGATTTGAGTCAGTGCTTTCTTAGGGAATAAAGAGCAAATAGTTTGAACAAATAAAAATGACAGGACTATAGAAGGCGACAGGGTGACATGAACCCATCTACTGACAGCACTCCTATTTTGTGTCACTGCTTTATGGTTTTTTGAGCCGAACTATTGTTCTGCAGCACTCCAGCTGAGGTGAACCTGTGAAACTTTTTAAAACGGTGTAAAACGTCAACAGGATTCATGTCAGGGAGTGCAGCGCAAACTATAATCATCATCGCCACTATTCTATCAAAGAAAAGAGAGGAATTGCATATCATTCCAGGCAAGCCATCAACGGCTGACTGAGTATCCTGCGACAGCTCCATTAAATTATGAAATCAGTGAATTTCTGCCACTGGCCTCCTTAAGCTGCAGGATAATTAGTAATCATCACAAAGCATGGGGACGGAAATACTCTATTCTTCTCCGCTGTCAACTTTTTATCTCCGTGTCCGCTCACACAAACGGGGTTCCCACTCTGAGCCAATTGGCTGAATCAGGCTTAATAACAACCTGACAAACTCGCCCTCCCTCGCGCACAAAAGGGAGGTGTCATTTCATCAACCTTCGGTGACCCCACCAACCGGTAAATAGTCGCTCCGAAAAGCAAAAAAAAAAAAAAAAAAAAAAAAAAAAAAAAAGAGAAACTTGTCACAATTGCCGCCACATCATTAGAATCTCAGTTCGGCTTTTCTCCTGCCATCTTTCCACCAACCCACCCCCCTCTCTCTTTGTGAACCGTGTCTACCTACAGTAAAGACGGCTGACGGAGGTATAAATAAGAGAAGGGGAAAGAAGAAGGAGGAATGGAAACACAATCAGAGATGATGATTCCATTGGTTATTTATAATCAGATGAGGCTGAAGCCTTGCGGGTCATTACTTGATTATCCATCTTAAGGGGATTGTCAAGATCCCACTCCTTCAAGATTTCCTCCGCCTACACATTGTGGTCTTTCACCACCTCCCCCTCACCCCCCCTCCGAAAACCACCCGCACCACCACCTTTCATCACACTCCTCTGACAGTCAGCCTTCACTTTGAGTCTACTTTGCATCTTACCGTCTCGTCTTAAACTGTTTATTTGATTCCTAAATCCAACCGCTCTGTGAGAAAACACAGACCAGACACAACAGGTTTATAAACTTTTAAAACTATTAGTGGCTCATCAATAAGCATATGGAAATTGTAACTTTAGTGCTAATCTAGTATTCTGATCAGACAACAATGCATTAGCAACACTTTGTGGTCTCATGTCACTTAGTCTTAAGACATTTCATCCAAACCTACTTACATTTCATGACTAAGAAAAGGGACTAATCATTAAATTACTAGTCATTGTCACTAATTAGTAATTGAACGATTAGTTAAAGTAAATGCAATTACAATGGTACAGCAATACAATGTTGATATTTATGGTAGTTAGCTTAGACATGTAGCTCTGAGGTGCCACAAAGATATGAATATTTTTATAACTTAAATTGACTTTGGCCAAGCTTTCAAAAACTGCAAAATTAAAATCAGTCTGAAGCAAAACGTGTAAATTTTGCATGCATGACGTGTATGTCTCAGGGAGGTCTTTGCTTGGCTCCCTTATTTTATATGAGTGCAGTTAAAGCATAGCATAAGTCTGTGCTATGGGAAAGGCAAGGTGGATACTAAAAGTAGTAAAATTGAGTCTTTTAGACACATCGGTTGTTAACTATTTGGACAACATGTCAAAAAAATGCTCAAATAAGATTTCTGAAAGGTCAGCATCTCTATGCAACCACCTGGGATTCCCGAGATAGACCGTCTACACAGCTACATGGTCTGTTTGACAGTGACAGCATTTAGAAAAAGCAACATTTAGGAAACCATACTTGCTTTCCGACTTTAGAGTGTAATGGCATTCCCAGATCCGAGGTCCAAATTGAATTAAACCAACATATGAAGACATCCACATGCGTGTTTTCAAAGTCAGTATGATACACATCTATTTTTGGAAGTTTGGATTTAAATAACCTAATGACCACTAGCCTGACGGAGATTACCAAAATGTTGGAGCTAATGCAAAAAAGTTTCCCCACTCAGACACCAGACATGAGAAACAGACTCTTCAGAAGAAAGTCATCCAAACACATGTAGCTCCAATCAAGTCATTGTCAGAGCTGTCCGCCGCTCTAACAGGACAGCCGTTTAGCATAAAAACAGAGTGGCTTCTCTCTTTCTTTTATTGGCTCTCCTTCCCTGTCCGACATATCTCTCAATCCTTCACTCCTCAAAAAGTTGCTTTTGAGTTTTTCAAAGAACGCGGTGCCATTGAGACGCAACAAAAGCCAAGGATAGCTGACTATTGGGCCCTGATGAGGTCCACTCCCTCATTACCCGGCAGCAGAAAACATTTGATGCTTTTTCTTTTTTTTTTTTTTTGTTTGGCCTGGAGAATTGACCAAGCCTCAAAGAAATGCAGGGTGGGAAGGCTGAAAGAGAGATGAGGGGAAAAGGTTGTAGTCCATTCAGCCCTGTGTGTCTTACAGCCTTCTGTGGAGGGGGACAGAAGGAAAGTGGGAGGGGGCAGGGACAGAGGGGTCGAGAGACAGAGAGACGGGGGAGAAAAGAGAGAAAGCTTAAAACACTGCCTTTATGCTGGCAAGTTCTGTACGACTCTTCTGACATCAAAGTGCTTTCACTAACTGGGGAGCTGCTGTGTGTGTGTGTGTGTGTGTGCGTGTGTGTGTGTGAGTGGGCAAGCTGGGGGTGTAGCTGGTGATTTTATTCATTCCTCAGCAGTCTGGGAGGGGGTACGTGACAATGTGAACACCCTAATTACACCTAATGATCTGTTCCCTTAAAGTGTGACTGCCTTCGGCCGGCCACGGATTGTTCAGCCGGGCCGTTCTCACAACCTCCCCTTGCCTCGGTTGCTCCTCTTGGGGAAACATCCTTTGAGTTTCAGGCCTCGTGTTTTGTGATCCGGGGACCCCACCGGACTCCACAGCCCTCAGCTTCTCTTGAGTTCTGCTGGCCCAAAACCGAACCAGCCCAAAAAGCCAGAATGGGGTGTGGTTCTTGCACCTGGCCAACAGAGTCTGGAAATGTTTAACACCAGCCAAGAAGGACTAAACAAATGGGCTTTATGTTTATGTATGCCATTTTATTTCCCTTATTAATGACAATAATGTTATTTTTGATTTATTGTATATTACAACATGCAATAAGTCTATCATTATAATATATGATTTTAATCTTCAATGGCATTTTTCATTTTCCGTTTTGAAGGTTTAACCTCAGATGTTTTCCGAGATTTGAAGAAATTTTTAGATTTCACTTCAAAGTTTTGTCTGACTGGAAGTAATACGAACGATTTCAGCAAAAGTACAGAGTTGAATCTGATAAAGCTTCTTTCATACATTTCCAGAACAAATCAAAAGTGTGAAGAAACCCAACACGCACAATTTGGCAGATTTTGAAAAATGTTTGTTTCTCTCAGGGGAGTTGCCTTGAGCTATAACGATCCACCATATTATTAAAGCATAAGGCTTTAATAATCAAAGAGATTGTGTGACTGATCACATCTGACAGAGAAAAACAAAAAGGACAAAATCAAACTGTCATAACCTGATCAATTGAACAGTTACTCCAATTTAAGACCCAGATTTCTTTTCTCACAAGTTTAAAAGGAGGAAAAAAAATCAATAGGTTTCTTATTGATTAATCAGATTTCAAATCGACCCCGAGGGCCGCTCTAATTCTGACCTTAAAAGATCAGAATTAAAGCAGAATTAAATGGCTGCCATCAAATATCGAACTTGGTTTCATTTGAACTTGCAGGCCTTCCTGCTCTTTCTCACCAAGGTCTTTGTGGGAGAACCACATCGCTCCCATTCTTCAATTAGTCTCCGTCATTCTGTTTTGTTTGTTTATATATATATTTATATATATTTTTTCCAATCATCAGTAACTGCTCAGCACATTGCAATTATTAACAATGCCACGCACAAATAACGGGGAAGGAGAGCAGATCAAAAGAAGGGTTAACGAGAGCAGGAAACCTACAGATACTCCAAGTTGGCTCAGGGTTGTCGTCATGTTTTTCCCTCTCCCTCCGGCAGCTTTGTGTACGGCTGTAATCGAACAAGCGGAGGGGAGAATAAAGTCACTATTCTGCTACCAAAATGCAGAGACCTGACCTTGGGTAAGTAAAGCCTGCGAGCGGAACAGGATGGTAATGGAATAAAGAGAGAGGATAGGAGGGTGTAGACTGGATGGGCGATGAAAAGTGAAGTGGGGAGGGAGGACGGCTCATGAGACAGAGAGAGAGAGAGAGAAAAAAAATAGTGTCTTAGTTACAATACTGCCTGTGTCCATTAAAGAAGAGCCCCCAAACCCTGTATTTTACATAAACCTGGGCTTTGCCATGGCTACATAGAAAAAGGATCGCCTGAATAGATTCTCTAATGGTCCTGAAACTGTCAACGCACATCTGCAAAAACCAGCTAAGGACGTTTCAAACCAAGAAAACTTTATCCTTTCCACGTGTGACAGGTAAAACTGCCCCAACTACGCTTGATCTGATGTTTTTGTCGCCATCAGATGAGGCAACTGGATGTTTGTGGAGAAAAGCAAAGGGGTCCCAACTAATCAGAAGTCAATGGCTATATAAAGACATCGACTCAGGCGGAAGGAGGTGCTGGATTAACCTTTACCACCGGGGCTCAGGTGATCAGGATCAGAGGTCAGAGGGCTATTTTTCACGACTTAACGCCCTCATTCTCTTTTCCTCTCGTTATAGAAATGATGCTGCAGCCCACAGCTCCAGCCGTGATCTGCAGACTTCTGCTCCCTGCAAGCATTAATTCAATCTATTAAGGGTCAGCTAGTTAGCCTGCGTCACCTTGCAAAAGCACGCTTTAACATTGCAGGGCAGGCCGCCAGAGAACGAAAAAAAAAAAAAAAAAAAAAGACCCCAAAAAACCAGATGGTTTGACAAAAGGGGGGAACATGGTACCCAGAAAGAAAGGAGGTATTCTGGGGCAGGGAGGGACAACAGGCATTCAGGACCTTGATGAGGGTGGATTAGAGAGGGCAAGGGTGCTGCTGGGTGGGGAGCAGGGTAACTCGGAGACTTCCCATGTTGAGTGATTACGTTTGTGTGTTTTAAGCTAAAGGTTTTTTTTTTTTTATTGTATTGAATAAACGTTTGTGTGAAGCGGCTGATTAACCCTACTGATGCCGATACATAAAAGATCTGTGTTTTAGGCGCTTAGGTTGCAGTTCTGTACCTTTACATGTTGGAAGATATTAATCCTGCTGAATTTACTAAGCTAAGTTTATCTAACTAGACCTCAGTACACTAGTTCAACAATATTTAAACATATGGTGTGCCTTGGTGTACCAAAAGCTGGTTTGATGATATTTCTTTTTAATGATTGGTCTCATGTGATATTCTAATATTCTGAGACACTGGCTCGTTTTTTTCCCCTCCATTTCAAGTTTATGCTATACTTAGTGTCGTTCAATCATGAAATCCCAACAAATTACATCAGCACTGGTTGTTGTATTGTGACAAGAGAGAAGGGATTAGATATTTTGCAAGACACCGTAATTCAAAAATATTGCACAAATACAACCGATTCCTAAATGAGAAATCAGATAAAATCAGGTACTGACAGAAATTGTCGGATTTTCAGTTTGAGCTGTCCTGGTGCATTTTATGTAATTGATGCATTATGCCTAACACGTCTATCGTGGAGTCAGGAAGACTCAAGCTCTGTTATGATCAACATCACTGAGGTGTTCAAAACACAATCAGTGAATGTAGGAAGATCTTCAAAAGGAAACTGTGTCTGTAGTTCAATAAGGATGTGAGAGACGGAGAGACTTTCAGCAGATAACCGTGAGGCTGAACAGATTACAGTAAAGTATGACATCAGCTTTATTCCTAAAATAAAGGAATCACGGCTCACGACAGGAAGGCTGCAATAAAAATTTCACATTTCTGAAAAGGAAATTAGAATTAGCTAAAAATTGATTTAAGTATTTTACAAAAAAGAAAGAAAGAAAGAAAGAAAGAAAGAAAGAAAGAAAGAAAGAAAGAAAGAAAGAAAGAAAGAAAGAAAGAAAGAAAGAAAGAAAGAAGGAAAGAAAGAAAGAAAAAAAGAAGAAGCTGAGTTTGGATATTGGCCCCAAAGCTCTGACTGCTGCATCTCCACTCTGAAGAGAGAAGATTTTAAAGCCATCCCTTTGCCGGCAATAACACCGTAGGCTAAATACCAATAAAAAGTGTAAGAATGTTACCCTCCTCTGTTGCAAAATGCATGACAACAAATTATTATGCAATTATTTATGATCATGATCACTCCAAACACATCAATGATCATTTCATATGCAGGCAGGATAATGATGCGACCTGCTTAAATTGCAAAGCAGATTTGTTTTAATAGAAAACGGCTAGCTGTCGCCTCACTCTCTCCTTTTTTTGTCCTCTCTCTTATCCCCTACTTTTGAAATGCAAGGAGTGTGTGAGTCAGTCACTCAGCTCGTTCACCCATTCACATTACCTGTCCCATCCCTCTCCCTCTTTCCTCCTCCTCTGTGAGTGTTTCAGTGTGCCCTGGCATGATCAAAGACAGCTTTGTGACGCCGTGCGAGGCATCCAGGAAGCAGAGAACATCAAACCACAACTCGCATCAGGACATTCACAGCGGGAACAGAGACACACGTGTACGGTGTGCAGTGTAGGTGTGTGTGATAAACAAATGAATAAATTAAAAAGACAAGAGCGAGACAGAGGTGACTTTGTCTCTACCTTTAGCATGTCGATGAAAGGCAGGAAGGTGTCCCTCTGAAGTCCGTTTTTGTACAGATCTGAAAGAGGAGGGAAGGGCTTGCATGAGAGCTGCTGTTTAGCCTCCTAATAATGTCATTCCCTCAATACAGATTGGCAGATAAATTGGCTATTGATGAACTGAAGGATGGGTGGGGAAGGCGTGACAAAAGGGACGGCAGGACCGGGGAGGGGGAGAAAAATGGATTTCTGCACCGGCAGCGGTAGCAACATAAAATTCATTACATTCCCAAACAATGGTGGCGAGAGAAAGGACCGTCGCCTTTTCAGCGCGGACAATGTCCACAGCGGCCGGCTGAATAGAGGTTTCAATTAGCTCGGCTGGAACAAATTAGATCTGAAGTAGCATCCTGGATAGACAGATAAAACAGATAGGGATGCACACAACAAACAGGCACAAAGACACAGAGTGAGGCGCACACGGTGAGGCTTAACAAATGCAAACAAACGCCGATGTTGGGCTACAGTCTGACATCACATAATAAATAAACCTCACTTTATAACTCCTGCACTGATGAATCGATGCTGTGAATGACACACGACTATTAGGGTTAAAAGAATAGAAATCAATATTTTGGGCCTCAATTAATTTGCTTTGTTGACAAAGTTAATTGAAAAAAAATATATATCAAAGATCAATACAGCTCTGCTGTCTGGGCAGTAAATATGACTTCTGCCGTATTGATTAATTAGAGAATGCGTGATGTGTTAATTAGTGAGATTTTAAGAGGTTTGTTGCTGGCATTGATTTTCTGATGCCCATCAGCAAGAAAGCTAATGTCCTCTTAAAAAAAAAAAAAAAAAAAAAAAAGCATTAAGCCATTCAACATGAAAGACTTAAAAAGCAAGCAGAAGCATGCAAGGAGTCATAAGGTTTTAGCATGATCTGTAATCTAATATAAAATATATTCTAATAAAAGGGCATATATAGCATTTCATCATGTTCAGGATTCTAGCTCATGATAAGCACATTTTCATTTCCAAAATTATAAAAGGCATCGAGAATAAAATGTCACACTACTCAAACTCTGGTTGTGCATATACAGGAAGTTCTCCACCTAAACATCACTTTAAACTAATGTTACACATACAGGAAGTCAGATGACGGCAGCTGACAAATGCCTGCTCGTTCATTTAGCTCAGAGACACAGAAAAGAAGAAGTGGTGCTACTGCTAACTGGGGATACACAAGCAGGAGGAAATCAGTTTTTGATTTAATGTGATCTGCAGACACCATTAGTTATTTTGTACTGACAAAGGGCACAAAAATTAAAAAACACAGAAAAAAGAAAGATTTGCTTGACTGAAACTTTATGCTCACAAACACCATCTTAGGTCACATTTATGGTTTGGCTGTTTCTTGACGTTTTGATTGTTCCTTATTTTAAATCCTAGATTGCACAACTTAAATGGATCAAAAAGTGTTTCCAACAAAGAGCATTTTTTGTTGAGATAATATAAATTTGGCCTTTCCTTACAGACTGCCTAGATTTGCTGCATAGATTATCTTTCTGTGCCACTAACAAGCAACCTCATATCAGTTTGGCATATTCCTAAATAATTTTTTATTTGTTTAAAACTTAAAATTTTTAGGTTTTCTGGCTCTAAAAAACAATATTTTCTCGTTGCCTTTTAATAGGTGCAATGTTTTAATCTACATGTGCAAACGATATTTTGATCAAAGTGTTTTCATTGGCAATGATGATGATTGCAAATTAATATTTAATTTATATATCCAACTCTTGTATCCCACTGAACTTCTTCAAATCAAAAACAAAAAGAAAGAAACTCACTAAATTCCCCTCCTGAACTCATTCAGGGGCTTTTTGATGCCTGAATCTCCACATCAATAAAGACAGAAAATGTATGCCTTTCAAGCCCAGTTGTTTCTCTCGGCTTTTAGTGCTCCATTAACCTTGTAATTAATACCAAATAGGCTCTCTCTCAAGTTTGCCTGCTTTGGCGCTTTGTTCTTAATAGCTGGCAAATATCAGAGATGTGCGCCTTTGTATAGGAGAGCCATCTTGCTGCCACCCACTTCACTTAGGGGCTCTGAGACATCAACATCTTCCCAAAGAAAGAGAGGCGTCAGACAGCACATCATGCATTTATCTCCACCTTGATCACCGTCTTGCTAATTCTTCCTGGAACTGGCTGTAAATGCAACTTCAAAGGCTTTTAAGAAACAGCAAGCTTTCCAGATGCATCAGCTGTCCCTCCCCTAAATTTGTGATGAATTGCTGTAAAGAAGGAAGCAGTTGGTGTGGCCATGTAACAGTAATCGATTCTTGTTGAAGCAATGCATATTAGGAGAGATTACATAACTAATGCTTTTAAATGCAAGTAAAAACATTAATTGATGGATTGATTATTGATGCTGTTAGAGGAAAGAAGACAAAGGTCTTGTGAGAATATTCCAGATGTAAATAATAAGCATGGTTCAAGATGTCCAGTGGACCTTTTTGATGGAAACTTGAACTGGAATGATTAACGAGTGCCCTAATAACATCGAGTACGAAACTTCTTTGACTCATTGCTTATGCAGTTTATGCAACTCCAACAGCAACACTGGTCAGGAGGGATTCTGTTTCACAAGACATGTTTTTGTTTCAACCAGTAATGAAGCTGTGGCTTCCATTAGCGGCATGTTCTTCTTGTTCTTCCTTCACGTATAAAGTACCCTTAAGTCAATTCTTCTATGTCAGCAAATCTGTATTCCATTTGCTAGACAAAGTTACGGACACTGTCTTTGCTAGCATTAACTTTGCAAACGGTTTGTTCTTTGGAGTTGTCAAAAACTACTTCTAGTTTTTGTTTTTTTTCCCTTTGGAAAGTACTCCTAACTGCCCTGTCTTCTCAGCTTCTAGCCAGTTTATTTCTATTAAAAAGAAGTGGTTCCTCTTTGATGCTTACTAAGAATGATTGACTCCAGCAAGGTCATTAACTCAGTGAAACTAATTGCTCAACTAAATATAATTGTGTTTTATAATTTCAATTAAATTTGACTGCATTTTATTTTATTTTTTTTTGGTAATGAATGATTTCAACAGAAATTGGGATGAATTGTGGATAAAAGTAGGGATGCACTTTATGAATATATCAGACCAAGATCAGTGTGTGCAATACTCACATCACAAAGGACATTTGTTGGCTAATGTATCCCAACTGTTAATTTTACATGCTATCGTGACTTTTTTAGCCAGCTGAACAGAGTCGCATGACAGCAGATGATACACAGATGACAATGCACAAAAGGCCAAAGGTCACCAAGTGATGGAAGCACAGGTGAGAAAGAGAGGAAAGAACAAAAAAAAAAAAAAAAAAAAAATAGGAACATATTACAACTGATATAGTCATTGCAATATTTCTATAGTCTTAATGCCTTTGTGGTTTTTTTTCCTACGTCCAAAAAGATGCTTTGGACACATGACTGGATGACATAACCTATGTAGTGCATGCTAATTTTAAAGATACTATCTGAGAAAAGTGCAGACTTAGGAGTGCTTCAGTACAAGCACAAACATCTCTTGTTGGACATTATTTGAACTGCTATAATATAAATTCAAATCATGGATCATAAAGGGAGGTGACAAATTAAATATATGACCTGAATAAATTAGTGGACAAACACAATGCATCGACACAGGTGCAAAGCATGGCATAATTCAGCAATTAACTTCCAATCACGCTCTGTGACACCTCTAAAAAAATACTAAACATGGCCAGCTGATGCTGGTTTTGTTTTAAAATGGTAGGGAGAAAAGATCTGAGTGCCTTTTGTGTTTATGGGCCCAGATGGCACAGACTCAGTCACTGCTCAGATGGCTGGTGTTTCAATAGAAACGGTGACTAAAAAGGGACATCTGCATTAGGATCTATGAGAGGTGACGAAGAAAATCACAATACAATCATTCTCTCGATATGAAAAGTCAGTCAGTGAATAAACTTTGTTGAAAATGCAAATTTTACATTCTAGACATAGGAATGCATAATTACCACTGTTAAAAATTGTTGGAAAAAAAGAATATATGATGAAATAAATCATTGTTCGCCAGATTCCCTTGTGCCAGGAGACTGCAGGTGGAGCAACGTTCAAATAGAGAAATGTTCAGGCTTGAATGCATTAAGGGTATTCAGCATTTCTGTAAAATTATGGAGTGAAATTTGCTGGCATAGATTTAGTTGTCATACTACGGGGTCATGGATCACAGAAAACCAGCACATTATTCTAAACGTTCATAAATTCACCTCTAAGACAATAAAATGATTAAAAAAACTCATCATGGATTCGAGCTTGGACCCTCACCATCATGTATTATAATGTTCAGCCAAAAAGTATAGAACGTATTTGAAGCAATTTTTTATTTTTGTAGCTTACTTACAAAAAATGTAAAAATCTTTGCAATGTGCATATTTACACTATATGGTGGTTGTTTGAACTAGACTGTGGCATTGTTACCAACAGTAATTACCTGTAGTAGAAAAACGTTAACTGTAGCTTAAAAAAAAAAAAAGACAGACTTATTCCCTCACTTAACTGAGCCAATTGCTAGAGAAAGGCCAATTTCAAATGAGATTTTTCCTCATGTTAAAATAGTTTCAAAGTCAAAACTGTAAAGAAAAACAAACGAGGATCTTGTTTTTAGGCTAGAATGCTGTATTGGCTACTTTCCAGGTGTCAAAAAGAAGAAAGACAGGTGTAGACTGCATCATGCAGTTCTCCAACCTGACTCCCTTCCTGAGGAAGGTGTTAATAACAGATCAGATAAATAAAGATATAATATGATGAATCTATAAATGTTGCTGAAGCCACTGTCATTCAGTACGACAGAGCATTTGTATTTATGACACTAAATACTGCTCTTTTAGGAATACAGCAGCAACATTTGCATAGTATAAAAATAAATTAAGTAGAAGCATGAAAAACGTGTGATTAGGATTGAAGATTTTATAAAAAAAAAACATGTGAATTCATACCATGACCACTTATTAACAAATAACACCAAACACATAGATAATAAACATCTATAAGCTCATGTTAAATGTACTTTATGATACCGTCTGGGGGTCTGTTAGAGGTGGCCACCACCACCACTCCGGTTTTGAACAGTGCCTCAAACAGCTGCTTCAGGATCATGGCATCAGCAACATCAGTCACCTGAGAGAAGAGAAGCAGAGAGGAGGAGAGCAGTGTTCAGGTTCAGTGCAGTCTGCCTTTTCATGCCACACACACACACACACACACACGCACACGCATGTGTATATGTTTGTGTTTGCGTGTGATGTCAAATCAAGCCGTCAACACTTCATGTTTATTAGTCTCTCTCAGGTGCTCTCATTCAGTCCTTTTTATCCGATCAAGGCCGCTTAGACTTTCGCGCGCACACACATCCCTAACCCACTTGAACTGACTGCAAAATGGTCACAGAGCGGTTTTCTGCAGAGGAAAAGCAGCAGATCTGAGCTGATCAAGTGAGCAGACAGGGGAGCGACAGGATGCAAGAGCGAAAACAGGAGAAGAAAAGAAGCATGAAAACAGAGCAATATTAGTCAGAGCAGGGGTCATGATTGCAAACAAAGCCTCTATCAAAGAGGGGGTCTTATAAAAGAATATGAAACATGTGTGCCTCTGTGTGCTGGGTGAGCTACACACACAAGGTCACACAAAGTTACAATACATAAACCCAATTCAACTGTCTGCTGCCTTTTTCATCTACATCATTTCCATGAATCCTCAATGAACAAAGGTCGATGAAAAACACTGACGCAAGGACATTTATGAGTCGCTGGCTGTTAAATGAAGAGCTCTGACCTTTCTATTAGTAATCCAGTGCTCTCACTTTTGTTCTTATTCTCTCATCTCTCCCTTTTCCACCTATGTTACTCTTTTGAACATCCATAAAGGGAGAAATCATGGTACTGTGTGATGGCCAGTAGTCAAAGCAGCATGTATTAAACCCATTTGATTAAACATGATGACTGACTGAGGAGAGTTCAGAATGGACTAAAATTAATTAAGTCAGATCTGTCTTTTGCCAATTGTGATTAAAATCAATTGAAATGCTGCATTTACACTTATAAAAACATGAAAGCAATCTTTAGACAATAAGTGATTGTCTTAATATGGTATTTCACTAAATGGTATTTTTCTAATCTCAGGAATATGATATATATAAAAAAAAGTTGAGTAAGGGCTTTGATTTGTCAGAAACTCAAAAGCGAGAAAGAAGTAGGTTTAATACTCTGAAATGACAAATATTTGAGGCTCATCATATATGATATTTTTAAAATTAAAGAAAACAAATCTCAAAAAAGGATTTAGAAAGTCTGCTGCTGCTTCCGAACAAGAAGTTATGCAAAACCAACTGAAGAAAGGTCAGATTTTATAATTGTTCTCCAAAAGTGACTAAGCTGTCTGAAGTTGGTTTTACAATCTTCAATCTTTACACTAAATTATGAAAAGTTTTCTTACTTCTTGAGCTTTTTCACATGTTGTTACAACTGCAAACCTCAAAGTGAATCTCTGGAATTCATATGAGACTAACACATGTCAATGTTTGAAGAAGTGTTTGCCTGTTTGTCTTTATAAATAAGAATTCACCAGCAACTCTCCATGTCTTACCAAGTCTTTTTAAAATTTTGACGGGTTCACTTTATCACATGAATAGAATTTGATACAAATTATTTATTTCACTGAAGCTCTGGCAGTAGGTTCAGAGTGGTTGAACCTATACCGTGATCTCCTGGCAGTCGGCTTGCCCTGTTTAGCTCAATCCATCTTCCTATAAAGTCTAACCAGCTTCTCTAAAAGCATCTCCATATTATAGTGAAGCCACTGTATATGATCAGGGTGATGCACAGTGTTAGTTTTCTGTAACACATAGCATTTTGCATGAAGCCCTTCAATTTGGACTGGGTCTGTGCAGCCAGACAGACCTGGACATGTTTGCTGTGCCCTTTGGGGCTTTGGGACACTCCTGGTCTCAAAGAACGGATGTTGTAACTCTGTGAAGACTCCTGCTAGTCAAGTCGCTGAATCCAGACGCTGGCCTGCAACATGAGCAAGCAGGTGTCCGTTACACTGCCCTCTCCTCTTACCTATTTTTCCTGTAAATAACAGGCACTTCTGATTGCCATACTCACAGCATATGCCTCCTTTCATACTCTGAAGAGTCTTCTGCTTTTGCATATTAGCTCCACTGCCCTTGCCAATACTTGATTAACATTTGTGTTAAAGCCTTGATTTTGCTGAGAAGAGGTGGCTAAGGGCATCAAATTAGAGCGTGCACACGCGAGCCAGTGATTGTGAGTGAGCGTAATGAGAATCAACAGAAAGCCAAGGCTCTGTGTCTCTCTGAAGGGGCCCCCGTGTTTGCTGCGACCGCAGGATTTTATTTTCATTTCAAAAGAATCATTTAAAAATGACCTTTTATACTGCATGGATTTGTTTATTCATGTGCCCTCAACATGATCACGGTATGAGGGGCAATATTGATTGCTGGGTGAGTAGAGAGAGAAAGGGGGAGAAAGAATGGATCCCCACAGAATGAGAAGGGTGGAGGGGGAACGATGTGGCACTTGTGGAGCACAAAAATAATGGTGCAATCTCTGTTAGTCGTTGGCGAAATTTAAATGAGCAGCCAATTACTCAAGTGTGTCAGTTTGCAGCGAGGCACACGGGTGCCAAATGAAGCCTCTTTTGATGTTACACCTCTTTATGTACACAACCTATGAGTAATTTCACCAACGGAGGCTGCACTGTGACAGAGACCATAAGACAATGCTGCTCAAGCATCGTCTTCCTCTTCCTCTCTCTCGCCGTCTTCCCGTCTTTCCATCTCGGACCTCTCGACGGGCGAGTATTCATTAGGAGAAACAGAGAGAAAGGAGGGAGGGGGGGCTACAAATTACTGATAATGGCACAGAGCTAATGAAGAGAATGGAGAAATGTCATTAGCATTTAAGAGGATAAGATCCATCTGACCCGCCACCGCCAGTCGCTTTCTAGCTCCACTCACTTAAGGAAGTAGGAGAGCGCGACTGATACCCGGAGCCTCATTTGCATGGCTGAGTGGAGGAGGATGCTGATTGGTACGGGCCCCGAACCCACACACATGCATACACACACACACACTTCCTCAACCTCTTGTTTATGCATCCCAAACAACGCATGTCTGCTTGTTTCCCCTCCATTCACTGGTAGCAACAGTTGACGAACTGGAAACTGCGAAGCCAGGCGAAGGCGAACAAAACAAATCAATGAGAGCATGCAAACAGCGCCGTGGCTCAAAAAAGTGCATGAAAAGGAGCCGCTCTTGATCCTCGCAGACACATGGTGTTATTTGAGGGAGCAACTCCACCTTGGATGACCTCTGACCTACCCCCATATTAACTGTAATGATATCACTGAGAGGAGCAGGATGTGTTTTTGGCTCGGCTGATGGAAAAACAGAAATGTGCACTCTTATTTGCTGCAGCAGGATGACTAACCAACCTCACAGAGAATAGGGAGAGCTTCAGTCGAGACTGGCTCGTCTGACACCAAAGGATAGAATAATGAGAATTTCTGCATCACTAATGACTGAAGGTGCTCTTTACACCCACAGGAAAAACTTAGAAGTTATGCAAGCCAACACTGTAGTACACAAAGACATATACATAAAGGCTATATAAAGACACAAGTGAAAATACTCAAGCGTGGTGGATGTACTGTTAAGAACTTTCATCTGTGCCTTGTGAAATTTCTGCTATGTTCATGGGCAACCACTAGGTGTCCCCAATTCTGCCTTTTTTGTTAAGACCAATATCACAAAGTTGAAAAGATAGTTAAACAAAAAGAATCAACATGAAAATAGGGATCACTCTTCCCTCTGAATTAAAGACATGGTTAAAACAATTCAAAACCCTGTATTTACTTGGTTGTAGTTGGTAAAAAGTGTCATTTCTGATACAAATATTCATTCTTTCATTTCTTACTGTACAATGCATTTCATTGTAAAGTAACAATAACTGTAAAAAGAAAGACAAAGGATGCATAGTTTCTCTTTTTTATTTTTTAACAAAAATAAACTTAATAGCATAGAATGCTTTTGTATTTAGCTGCTTCTATGTCTAGACTTTCTAACGAAAACACTTTGATCCAAAAATGTCCATTGTAGCTCTGGCTGCATGTTTAAAGTTGTTGACCTGCTGGACGGTGAACCTCTGGCTCATTCTCAAGTCACTTTCCAAATTTGGCTCCATCTATTACCCAATCACTTCAGAGACGTTTTCCCCACACCGCCACTAAAACGTGTCACTATGGATGGCGTGTTCAGTATGGCAATTAGTCTAGCAGTTCAGCACAAACTGCTAGTTTTCTGCCACAAGTAAGCCAAAAAGTTTACTTTTTAGTTTCATTTGACCAAAGCACCTTCTTCCACAGGTTTCTGTGTAGATTGCTTTCAAACTGCAAATAAGACTTTTCTATGACTGCCAGATTTGTGGAAGGCACTGATAATAGTTGTCCTGTAATAGACATGACTGTAGAGCTACTGAAGTGTTACCATGGGCCTCCTGGCTGCTGCTCTGATTAATGTTTCCTTTCCTCAAACTGTCAAATTAATTAGGATGGTAATTGTGCTATACTCTTTACATTTTAATAATGAATTGAACATAATTCTCAGAGATTCTCAAAGCTTGCTTTATGAACTTTATATCCATGCTGTGTTCATTGATTTTCATGATTCTGTTTGTTCGCTGATCTTGTCCTTCCACTTTAAAAATTCTACTTTGTGTTAGTCTAGAAGATGAAATCACAACAAAACGTATTTAAGTTTGTGGCTATTATGTTACAAAAGTCCAGAAATACATATTTATCCCTCCGGCGTATATAATAATTCTCATGCAGTACATTCATAGCTTTTTATTTTTATCTTAATAATGACTTGATGTAAAATATTAATATTTATAGTTGTTATCGTCTGGTAAACTTCTTAAGAAGCCTTTTAGAACAAACACATTATCTCTCAGCACACACATTAAAACAATGTCTGTAATGCACTTGCTCACCTGAAACTCATCAAAACACAACAGGCAGATCTCACTGCTGATCTCCATGGCAACCGGGGATATGGGGTCATAGTTGAACATTTCCCCTAGCCTTCGCTTCGGCAGGCTTTGTTTCCTGCGGTGGATCCCTTTAAGCAGCAGACAAATGTCAGGAAAATCTTAAAAGCGCACCTGCGTCGACAGCCGAAACTACCGACGGCGCTGAATAAAGCTGTAATTTCACCTGGATGGATAATGGCAGACAATTAGCACGGGGACAAACAGATGGATAAATATAGGCTCGCCAATGCACTATGAGCTTAAGAAGAAAGAAAAAATTAAATCAAAGTCAAAATGTAATGAGGAAAAGGAAGTCGCTGCTTACTCTTATGGATATCCAACATGAAGCTGTTGAAGTGGACTCTCTTTTTGCAACTGTTTTCCACATGGGAGTAAAACAAATCCATGAGCATGGTCTTCCCTGAGCCTGAAGGGTTCACAAAATTGGAGAAAGTAGGAGATTATAATGACTTGGTAATAACAACAAACTTGTCAGTTGTAAAAAGAAAAAAAAAACAACAACAAAGATGGTTTGTTTTATTGATTAAGCCATAACACAGATGCAGATTCTTACCAACATTTCCGTATATATAGAGACCCTTAGGTGGTGGTGGTTGTTGTGGAGGAGGTTCCTATTTGTGGGGGGTAAAAAAGTTAATGATCAGCTTTTACAATAATTTGTAACCAGTGAACACTCCTTCATAAGAAGGTCCTGGCCATCACAGCACTACAGACAGTTTTAAAAGCATTTACAATGAGATGCACTTATTCTAAGTTTTTAGTCTCTGATAGTTTTCAAAACATTCAGCTATCACCCTAATAATATCCTGTTTGAATTAAGTATTAACTACTTACTTATTAATTTCAGATGCACTGGTCAATAGGTCAATTTTTTTCCCTTAATTTGGATTGGTGGAACTGAATAGTCAGATTTCTTTCTCCGGTTATTAGATGCATCTAAATTAAAAGCTCCAAGGTTTTATTCGCTCTGTAATTAACAACAACGTGTACTTTGATGCAGTTCTTGAGTTAAATAAAAAAAGCAGATAAAGATTTTGGAAGCTTATTTGTATGTATAAATTGGAATAATAATCTTATCAAATTTTTTCTTTTTTACTTTTTACAGTTTTCTACAACTTTCTCATCATCCGAGTGCCAAACATTGAACTTAATTTTGTTTTTATCATCCACATGACCTACCCATCCTGCAACAAACCCAATGACGAAGTTGGTTTCTAATTCAGAAGTGTGGAATGTATTTCGGCATCTGGACTGAGTAAGACTGACTGTATTTCAAGATCTAGAGCAGCTCACAGATTAAGAGAGGACCAATAAAATCAGGTTATTAAAATTCTTAACTTACAAAAAGTAAACTGAATAATAAATACATTTGGAATTTACATCATTTCCAAGTTAACATTCACATGTTGAGTTTAAAATTCTGATATAGAAGGACCAGACATGCTGTAAATGGACCCTTTTTTGAGTTTCAAGTGCTTCAATATTTTGTGGTAACTCAAAATCCCCCAAAAGTTCTGATATGTATGAAACCCATTAAATATACCCCACCTTGAAAACTTTGCATTTTATGGAATACAGTCCTAGCAAGATGCCAGAGCAAACGCCAGAGTGATTAGTTCTGTTCTCCCGCTTCCCCACCTGTTACTGCACACTACCGGTCAGCTGGCTGACAAGAAAGCAACTTAACCTTTTCCTTACTTATGCAAAATATTTTCTGCAGGAACTTGAAAATCACTATTAAATTTTGATATATTTTTCTACATTTCTACTTAAGTTTATGGACAAAGTATTTACATAATTAAAATACATTTAAAAGATAGCATTAGAATATCTATAATAATTCATTTGTTCTACCAATTGGAAGCAGCTACATTTTTCTCTTGTGACTAAAAGTACTGAGATGTTTTGATTTTTGCCTAACATACCGTCTCATACGGTGCGAAACAGTAACAAACTCCCTATTTCAGAATATAACTAAAGCATCGTTTAATAAACAAGGTACGCCAAGGCATAAAGCCAGCACTACAGTGTGAGGTTTCATATGATCCAGACTGGCCCGCTGCAGGAGACGAAGACAAAGGGGATCTAATCAACAAGACAAGCCAGGGTTCCCACGAAAGAAAAGCATCATCAGAGGAATAATGGGGGGATTTGTCAGACAAAACGGAGAGGTCTGGATGAGGCTCCGTACGAGATGGAGTGGACTTGTGTGCACAGCCCGTTTAGCGCTGCTAATTGTGATACGGTACTGTAGCATTGAGGTGCTGCTGGAAGTCATTGTGCTGCCTGCCTCTTATTATCAAAAAGGTCTTTGCTTCAAAAAAACCCATCTTCTGTGTGACCGATCTGAGAGTACAAGAGAAAGCCAACTATCACAAAGGAGAACGAAGCATGTAAATGTATCTGCCACCAGTTTGTTCATAAACAAAATTTACTTATAGCTCATATAAGTCTGTGGATGGCTAAATTATAAGCTTTAGGAATGCTGCCGTTGTGCTATCTCCATCTTTGTGACCGGACAATAACGAACTGCTTTGGGATTAAATGCCTCTTTCTAAATGGAAAGAACTGTCCTCTTAATGTTTAATTTAGAAACCATTTCATGAAGATGGTACTTGGAGTCCAGATGCACTTGGTCCCCACAGCACAAGGAGCACTTGACTCTGATAAATGGCAGCAACTGCAGATGGAAACCTAAATTAATAGCCTAAACTTGTTGCTTCTTCCCTCCTCTTTTGATTGCCACCCTCCCCCTCCCCCAAAAAAAGCTTCTCCAAAACTCGTCACGAAAAACTGAAAGACCAAAAGGCTTTCCCTTCTGCTATGGCGTAACAGCGTGCGACTTCTCCTTGACTTCCCAAACTGCCCTCCGGCATGGCGGGGTAATTGTCAGTGGTGACTGGTAGCCATTCTGCCACGGCAGAGTGGAGAAGGACAAGGCTCTCCCTCAGCGACTTTGTCTAGCTAAGCTCCACGGGCCAGTCTAGCCTCCTGGTGGACGATACAGACTGGCACATGAGTGAAAAGTTCACATGCAGGACATGGACCTTCTTACCTTTTAAATTACTCCATTTTTTTTAAGCCAAAGATGCTACATTTCACACCAGAATCATCAGAGGGGAGGTTGTAGGAGTCCAAGTTAGGCTTAACTTTAATGCAGGAGACTCTACACTGTACGTTCGACTTAAAGAGGGCGGCTCGGACTAAACAATAGTCCATTGTCAGTCAACCATCCGCAAAACCACGCCACATTGGGTCAATATTAAGTCAAGTGTACTCTCCTCACAGACTCGGTCAGTTAGTGGGGACAATGGCGGCACTCTCACAGAGAACGGACACCGAAGGACTGTGGTATGACCTGATTTAAACTGGAATAATTGCGTAAGTACGCAGTCAGTGAGAATGTGTGTGTGTGACAGACAGAGCAAGAAATAAGGTGCAAAAGGAGAGGGGTGATGGGTGGGGCAGTCTGCACTGGTGTTGATAGCCTAACACCAAAGCATTTGTCAGAAGCTCAAATCAAAAGCAAAAAAGACAAGAATGGCCCAAACAATAGGGATCCCCTCATTACTGCATGGGGACGGTGAGAGAGCGAGAGGGGTGCCGGGACAGGCCCAGCAGGAGGCCTGCCCTGCTGCCTTCCAAAATCTCTGCCTAACCCTGTGTGTCTGTGCCAGCCCACCAACAAAAACATGCAAAAAAAAAAAAGGAGACTCCCAGCACCAAATAGGAGACAGTCAGCTCCTCTGACCTAAAAACAACAACAACCCCCTGCATTATGCCGCTCATAACTCACACGCACAATAAACTTCCCAGACCCCTACCCTTCCTTTGACCTGAACCCCATGGCCATCACTGGAATACAGTGCAGTCAACTGTAGTTCTCCCAACTTTTAAAACATCAGTTGTCTAAACTGAAGTTCTCAAAGGAAATATGTCCCGCTTTTAAAACCCTCGACATACAGACTCACTCTTTGATTTTCTTTAAAAAACATTTGGCTTTAGTGTCATTTCCTACAGAGCACAGACATTATACCGTTTCATATCTTATTGCTCCAAAGAATTTCTAAAAGAAGAACAGGTTAGAACAGGTTTTCCTTTGCATTTAGTAGTTTACCTGGCCTATGCTAAATTCAACAAAGCTCAGAATTGTGGCAGAGAGCCAATGTAGTAGCAACTTCAAGATCTAGGGTAACTTTAGAGTTACAAATACTTGTCAACTCTGACCCAAACCTTAATGTTTTTGCTAGAATGCTCAAGATGGAGATTTTATTTGTCACACTGACTTTAAGCAAACATCCAGAACATCCACAGTTAAACTGGAGGCGTCACTTGATGAGGGCTGTGGATAAGACAAAACCACACAAGGTAGAGGAAAGGCTGTCAAATCAAGATGTGGGATGCTGACTTTAACATGATGTACACGTTCTAGAGCAGTATATTAACGCTGTACTTTTGAAATTTTGTATCAAATAATGGATAAACTTCAAATAATCTTAACAAAAATGAAATAGAGATACATGTTTGTGTTCTGTTCCTTGGAAGTGCTAATCTTTTATATGTGCATAATTCATTTGAGGACACCCAGTTTCTAAATCTCCATTTCTTTGTATACCAACCACATTAAAAAGGCAACTGGCATTCCAAATAGCATTGAACTATGGGAGGATGTGCATCTTAGGTTCATTTGCCCATCCTGTGACAGGCAGGGCCTAATCAGGGTCTACCAAAATTTAAGACTTACCATGTTTGTCTCCTGGACAATAGCATTGATTAAAAAGTCTTCAAAGACCCAGTGTGTACATCTGCAGTGTTTTTGCTCATGACCATCTCAAAAGCAACACATCTGCTCTTCTATCCAAACAGAGACGCAGGGCATCTACTTCAAGATGTCCTGTAATAGTACTATGGATTTCCTCCACCAATCAGCCAGTACAACATTTGGTTACCATGGAAACTGAATGGAGACTGGTGAGTAAGCATGCTGCTTCTCTATAGTTACATTGACCTTTTAGGCATATTGCTGTTATACAATTTTATTGATAGTATCTGGATGAGGAGAGAAGTTGTAGAGAAGAGGAATATTTGAAATTTATTTAATTTGATGATTGTTGATATAACCCAACAAACTGCTTGTTACTTGTCTCACTGTATGAAATACTATTCAAATGTGATTTTATAAGAAGCATCTTACTAAATTAAAAGGAGCAGCACCATGGTTCTGCAATAAATACTATTATGCACAGACAATAATTATTGTCCCTATATGTACTGTGTTAATGAAGTAAATAATTTAACTCATATTATGAAATCGTTATGCTCAGCTGTAAATCTGACACACGTAACAGCAATACAGTTAAATTACCGTTTTGGTTGTTGTGGCATCATCATTTTGAGGTTGCCTGCTGTGATCTTTGTAGTGTTGTGTTGATAGAGGGTTCAGGTACATCCTGTTAGTGTAAGTCTTTAAGGTTTGCTGCAGTAGAGCCAGCCGCTGGAGAACATATTTCTGCTGAGCGTCCTTCTTTAGGGAGCCACTTTGCACAAGCCGCTCAAAGTGATCCACAATGTCACCGGAGTCACGAAGATCTGTAGCTGAAGTGTCCGAGGAGGAGGAGCGGGATGACACGGAGAGACAGAAAAACCCCCAACACCTGGGACCTTCAAAGTACAGTGACTGCATTAATAACTTTACAGTGTTTCTAAGTTTGTACAGACAGCAAAAACAAGCCCATTAAACATTTTAGAAATTACGAACTGAACTCCTACCTTCTGCGGTGACACTCCGTGGAAGACGGCAGATTTTATTTACAGATTGAGCTCGTTTTGTCAACAAAAACACTGCAGAGGACTTAGCGACGGCTGGAACCATGTAGGACGCCATGATGCTTCAAAGCGCTGCAACTTTATTGAGACACATAACACTGTATCTTGTAACATTGTCAAAAAATAAATTAATAAATACAACGTGTTAAAAAAATCAAAAGATAACTATATTATAAAAATGGATTTAGCAAATTACTATTGAGTAAATTACTATTATTATCAGATTCATATTATGTATGCAAAATATAAAAATAATTTATTTCATTTATATTGTCCACCTATTAAATAATTTTATGTTTATGACTTTAAAAGGTTCCTTTTACAACTATTGTAAGAGGAACCTGTTGTTCTTTTAGGTGGTCCTAAAAGAAGAAGATAAAAAGATATACTAGAGCTCTATTGTTTTTCCAGCAAGTTCAAGTTCCTGTATTAAATTGTAAATTTCAGTAGCATTTCAGGATTTCAGAAAGCCCAAGTGAAAAAAATGCTATCATTGTTCCTTATGAAAAATTATGAAGTTTGAGTTTTAGTAATATTTCCAGGAAAGATGAATGTTTTCATCTTGAAGTTGTTTAATTCAATTTTAATTTCAATACATGTTCATAAACTGTACGCAAGTTTTTGCATACAGTTGTGCAAAAACTGTATGCAAGTTTTTGCACAGCTTGCATACAGTTGTATGCAAGTTGCATACAACTGCATACACGACTTTTAAAATTACTTAAAATTCACTTGAATAATTTTAACTCAAGTGAAAAGTTGCCATCCAAAAAATTATTCAAGGAAGAGTAAAAAAAGAAAGTATTTCATAACAAAACTACTTACTGAGTGACTAATGCATCGGTCTGTCGTTGAAGTGAGTAGAACCACAACATTGACTACAGTCAATGCTTTGGCATAAATATTTAAACACAAAGTTTAATATTCCAGTTAGTTATAAAATAATCAAACTGGACATTTTTGTCTTCTGTCTACTAATGATGACGACGATTCATTAAACCAACAATCCCGCTGGCGAGTCGTAAACAAGCAGAGGTTCAAACAAGTGGTTGAGCTTCGTCAGCTGAACCTCAGCTGATCGGAAGTACAATCTGTTAGAGTGTAGCAGAATTTACGTAACGCACATTCAACATAAAAGCACATAGCAGATATTTAATATACTAAAATAGTAATTGAACATAAATAATGTCAGAAACCTAAACACTTAGTGATATTATATATATAATAAAACTTTTCCAAGTTTTTTCCCAATAAATTGTTTAAGTAGAAGGAAGTACTATGTTCCAGGTATTTTATTTTGAAGAACCGAAACATTAAGTACATATCTGTGTTGCGGCTGCCTTGACAGTATCCCTAGCTGATTGGGAGGACAGGGAGAAATGGCTGATGCTATAGCTGATACGAGAAGGCTGTACACTAAGCCCCAAAACCTAAATGACGCGTATGGACCCCCGAGTAATTTTCTAGAGATTGATGTGAGCAATCCTGAGACTGTCGGGGTTGGGAGAGGCAGATATACGACGTACGAAGTCAGGCTGAAGGTGAGGCTGCATTAACAAGTGCTAGTGACGTTAGCTTGTTAGCTAGCTGCCCAAGCTAGCTGACCTGGCTTTTCCTTTTAGTCAAAGTTATAAATAATTGACATCAGTGTTGTCATCGAGGAAAAATCGTGAATGTTTACACTTAGTTCAAAAGTAATTGCATACTTAGGTATTATTTTTGAATAAAAAGTGTTTGGTTGTTAGCAATATTTGTGTGGCTGCTGGGTTTATCAGACATTACCTTAATTACGCAATGCTAGGCACTGTTAGCTAGGGTTAGCGTACATCCGAAGTTTTAAAAATATTTTAAAATATAAGCAAGATTGGACAATATGAAAACTGAAGTGAAACCTGAATTCGCTCGTCTGCAGAGGGAAGCTCATAAAGCACCGATCTAAAAATAAAACTAGTCAAAGAAAAACACAGAATCTTAGATCTGGAGCTTCTAGAAACTGATTTTACACGTTCTCTTCATTAAAACAGTTAATATTTAAGTTAATATTTCAGTTTCATTTATAGAAACATTCTACCTACTCAGATAGTGAAGTGGAATGTTTGTTTTTGTTAAATTTCTCTAGAGTTCAGCGCTGTTATTCTTAACACAAAGTTTATATCTGTAATTAGTAGCAGTAAAATAATGTTTTGAAATAAAAAAACACCGCCACAAAATCTCATCATAAACTTGACTCGTGCTTGAGTGGAACTCAAGGCACACCCCATGATGACTGCAATAAATATATAACAATTATAGTCGCATTAAGTGGTCTACGTGACTGATGTTCAGTTTGAATACCCTTAAAAGTATTTCATGAAAAAGACTCGGCACATCATTTCTCTGCCTAGGTCTAACTAATTAAGTATTACACAAAGTCTTGGACAGATTAGGTAACAAACACATTCGTCCAGCATGGCATAAACTTTGCAGTGCTAATCACTATTGTATTTGGTGGCTTTGATTGGTGAAGTCAGTTCCTCTTGCGCTTACAAACAGGATGCAGCTTGCTGACAGATTCTCCACTTTTTTCCATACCTCCTACGACACATTTCCTTCCTGCAACTCCGTTGTCAAACTTGCGGAGAAGTTCTTTCCTTCCATTTGTCTTCATTTGTTTTACAAATGCGATATTCAGAAATTTTATGGTAGCCCTTTGCGCTAAGGGAAATACTACATGGTGAAGTTAGGACGTTGATCACAGAAAACATACAATTCAAAGGCGTGGACTAATTGGTTTGAGATGACGTCAAAGCAAAAGCACCATACCATGTTTAAATGCACATGTCGAACTGTGAAGAAGTTGGGCCACAGGAGGAAATAAAGCATTCATTGCCTCATCTGTCTCCTATGAAGTGGAAAATAGGCTAAAACTGAAAATTGGTCCTATCGCCATTATGTCAAATGGACCTAATTCTCTCAACAATGTTTCTGACACATTTTTGAAACTATGCTAGAAATGGCTAAGGCAGTTCTAAGGGAAATTCATCTTTTAAAAAATTTTCCTGCGAAACTTTGATTGCAAATGTGGTGACCTCCTGGTGACCCAGACCAAAGCAATCCACACTAGTTGGAGTCGGTTGGCTTTTGACCTATGGCGATGATGGTGGATTTTACATAAAATCAAGACAATTATGGCCAACCCTTACCATCTTCTTCATGGGACTGTCTGACTACAGCAGTGTGTTTTTTGTCAGACACTCTGAGGCTTCTACAAAGCCTCCGCTATTACTGTAGCAGTAATACATACTGCTACAGGAGATCTTTCCTGCCCTCAGCCATCACCATCTACTTTAATGGTTTGATGATTAACAGAAATGAGCAATGAGGAAAATGAGGGCAGCAACCTACATTGCGATGGCAACAGCATATCCTAAAAGTTCTAGCCCTGGTCTAAGTGGTGTCAAAAATGACAGACATTGTGCTTTTGTTAAAATCTTCAGCAGAAACGACTCTGAAAAAAGTTTTTTTTTTCTCAACTGCTTTTCCAAATTTTAAAATTAAACAGCCTGTCTTAATATAATGTAGGCTACAGGCCTCGTTAAACTTTACTAAGACAAATATTTATGTCTGAGAGAAAATACGACTGTTTCAGCTATTAAACCATTTTCTGCAAATGAAAGACATTTCTTGTTGCTGATTTGCGTTTAATGTTGACGGTTTCACATTTCATTTTTTTTTTTTTTTTTTTTTTCTGCTGGTGTAAAACTCTCTGGCAGTCACAAGACTCATCTGATTGCCTCATCTTTTATCTCCAACTTGTCATTTCAGTTGACTGACACCCCTGTAGTTAGTGACCTGAAGCATTTAGATTGGCTACCAGCCTTCAACTGTTTTATAGCTTCCACTGTTTCTTAAGAAATGAATTTAAGGGGATGGAAGCTGTCTGCAGGCATTAGCCTCCAATATAAGGCTACTGTACTTGATTAGCGTGTTATAATTAGCATATGCGTGTAATCAGCATTATTGTGCACCTCATAGCCTTGTGTGACCCTCCTTTGCATAAAACCACAGAAGAAACGGCGCATCTCTCACTTTTCAATAAACGTGGTGTCAACTTAGCTTTGCTTCTCTCCTTCTCCTTTCTTTAGCTTTCTTTGGAGACACTTTCACTCCATCTCCAGCATTTTAAGAGCGTTAGCCACAATGCCCTAGCCAGGAATGCATAGTATTTCTTTTGTACTTTCTTGCTTCTGTACTTTCTTCCATTTTTCATCTGATTTCTTTTAGACTACCACAGCAGCAGCATCCTCTGCTAGGATATACAGTTTCTTCTATTAACTGTTTTTCCTGTTCTCACCACTGTCCTGATAGTCACCCCGAAATTGAGAGAGTCCTTGTGGCCACACTGAGAGAGTCTTGCTTAATCCCGTCATTGAGAAAAGAGAAGAATGAAACGGGCCATGGTCTGGGGGTGTGGGGGAGCTGGAGCATTTACTCCCCATCCTCACCCCCTACCCATGGGAGGGCAGAAAGCCACCCCTCTCCAGCAGCCTTCATCTCATCCGCTCCTATCCCGTTCCTCTCCCAGCTGTGTGCAGTCATTTGCCTATTTAATTGCATGGTTACTGTTGTTTGGAGTAATAATGTAAACATCAAAAATAATCAGGCATGTACGACTTTCTCACGGTGTGATGCAGTCGAATACAAGGACTGTAGTGTTGTAGGAACTACTCAGTAAAGGATGTAGTATAAACAAATGTTTTAGCAAAAAATAAACATTAGTTTCCTTCTGGTTATTGCATAGAATAGACCACCTGTTGTGCTCTTTATAGCATAACACAAGTATAATAAGCTTAAATTGGCTCATATTTTCTCAGGTAGCTAGCCTTCAGTGGGCTGCTTAGCAAACAGCTGCTTGTAGCTTAACAGCTTTACTTGGACAATGGCGCTGCCACAGAAAAACACACGCCTCATGACTGTGTTTTTTTTGTTTTTTTGTTACTAGAAATATTTCCAAACAGATTAATTTCTTTGCAAGAGGAGAAAACTTGTAGTGGTCCTGTTTCAGCAAGCTGACTCGCAGTTCTCAGCAACAAGTGTTAAGAAGGGGCAGCTTGAGAAAACTCAGCCTGGTACTTTCTCTGGCATCTTTTTTTTTTTCTCCATTTAAACTGTGGAAACAATCATAGTCAACATTTTATTGGTTTTGAAGCATTTTAAAATTTTGATAGTGGTAACTGACCCATGTCTGACAATAACTATCATTAAGCTGTCAGGTTTGTTTTGCATCTATGTAAAATATTGTCAGTTTGTCCTTTTGGCTTATATCTCGGTGTTTGTGTTTGGCTTGGGTTATCATGTGATTAGATGCATATTTGCAGTAACATTGAGGAATGTTGTTCAGCCACTTGTTTACTGATTTCAAACTGGTGATTTAAATCAACAAACCAGATCTTATTTTTTTTATTTTTTCCAGATAGGAAAGCAAAGTTATTTCTAGAAAATTACCTGTTTTCCTGAACTTTTCTAAACTTTTTAAACCATACATTTTCAGTCTCATGAAAAATTGAGAGCAGTTAAAAATAAAAAATGGTACGAATACACCTGGATTTTTAAAAAAATTTTTCAAATGTTAAATTGACATTTATTAATTATTTATTAAATATTTATTTTGTCTTCTTGTCACGGCATAGCAGTGAACTTAAACTACTCCTCCAATTTCATCCACTTTTACATCTCATAATTTTAAGTGAACTTTTCATAACGGTTCATGAGCAATAATATCTGTATTTTTGCCCCCAATTCTTGATGCCTGTAATGGAAAGAGTTACTCCGCTGAATTCTATGAATTCTGCCATGTTCTTCAGTGTTAATGGTGTCTTTTGGTTGCTGGCTCTCTGGAGGAGCTTCCCAAGCAACAGAGTGTATTTTTGTTTGGACCCACAGCAAACCGCAGGTTGGAGCTGGGATGTGGGTGTACGAAGCGGAGGAAGGGGTGATGGGTATTACCAAAATTTCTTTTCTTTTTTTTAGTTGGTTCCCATCTCATCCATTCAGGGAAGCGGACTTTGGGATCTCACTTTGTTTATGGATAAGAGTACATAAAAGGGCTCTTATAGCTCTGTCTCTCACTCGGTCTTCTACCCCTCCTCTTCTCCCATAGCTTCTCCTCTCTCCTTTTTTCCCCCCTCTTTTTCATTTGAGTTCTGGGGTGGGGGCCTTTGGTCATTAATAAAATGGGGAGAGACAGGGAGTGTGTGTGTGCGGAGGAGGTGGAGGGGTGAGGGGGGGCTTGTCAGGCACAGTCAAGTGTAATCCAAAGTCTACAGCATCCTCTTCGACAACTATTTTAATGGAAATAGGGAACATATTGTATCAAGGCTACCATATCCTACTTGAAATGACAGTATCAAAAGTGGGAGTTGATACTATGGCAACAAAGCAGCTTTTTGCCAGATAGGCGAGTCGGAGAGAGGGTAGGCTGTCAGGCCACAGGGGCCGGCAAGCGAGGGAACGAGTGAGAGAATACACGTAGCGACGAGAGCAAAAGACCCGTTGCCCCAACGCTTTTGTTCACAGCCTCTTTTTTTTTTTTTTTTTTTTTCCCATTTTGGAATATGATGCAATGAGATGGTATTATGTTGCCATTTTTAATGCCATTATTCTGAAAGGGGGACTATATGGGAGGGGAGAAGAGGGGGGCGCACGGGGAAGGCTTAGGATGCGCACTTTCAAACTTGACTTAATCCATCCTGCTAAAAGCTAATGCATGGTGGCCTTGAACTGTTCTCTCTGGAGATGAGTGATCTTTGTCCACTCTCCCCCTTTCTTTCAGCGCCGCGCTGTTTTTTAAGGGTTCTGCCTCTTTTCAGGCCGGTTTCAATGAGCCCAAGGCATTGTGTCCCACACATTATGATTCACATGCTCTTCCTATGGAGCACAGATTGCACCTTGTACGCCCATAATTGAAAGTGAAGCTAGGAGATCTACTTTGACAGAGATACAGCTAGCTTTCTGCTTCTTTTTTTAGAACATGCTCCTCTTATATATTTTGCTTTTAAATATGACCTCTCGTGTTTCTCTCTTTGGAAACGGCTGGTTTTCGTAGTTTCCTTTCCTTTTTTTTTTTTTCCTCTTTCCCTTGCAACTCGAAGAGGCCTAGTGTGATGTTTTACACGGTCACTGAAATGCTAAAACTTGAACGGCGGTGGGCTGGTTCCATGTTCTGATCGGTACGGAGGCCAGTAAGTTGAGACAGCCGCGCTCTAACCTCTAACCAGCCATGAAGAGAACAGAGGCCAGGGAAACCTGATCTTTGACTCTCGGCACTCTCACGCACCGCCTCTTTCTGAGCGTTTTGTGCGAGCAAGAGAAAAAGAGAGTGAGACCTCTCAGATTTCAGCTCTGTCGTTTTCATCCCTCCCCTTGTCCCGAAAGGCCAATCTCTTAATCACTGGGTTTGAGGGGGTGAGGGAACCGAAAGTCCAGGTGACTTCCGTAACTTCCACTTTCACAGCTGCCACCATTGTCTTGGCATGGGTTGGTTTCAGCTTCCTCACAAATAGGCTGCAAACCTTTGCATTTACATTGTCGACAAAGCCACTGGTCAAATCATGCACATCATCTCATGCATACTTTACGAATGTCAGTGTGCGCTTGTGTTTGGTCAAGTGTTTTCCTGTGTGCACATGATGGGATTAGAGTCACGGCGGTGGCAGATTACCTGTAACTGTGATCTGTTGTGGAGGGGATTAACTTCGTGGCACTCCACGCTGTGAAGTAACACGACGCAGCGGGGACGGACCACGGTGAGAGCAGTGCAGAGTTAATGCTAGAGCACTGGGGCGATAAAGCTATGATAATCCACTTCTCCTGTGACCTGAGAAGGAGGAGGAGGAGGAGGAGGAGCGAGGCCCTCATTGATGGCTTTACCTGGAGAGAACTTGAAGTGAGGGGCAAGGCTTTTTGAGACGCGGGGAGTTTTAGAAAAACTCTGTGGGAAAGTGGGAGTGGCAGAGCTTTTAATCAGCATGTAGAAATGGTCTGCTTTATGCGACTGTCACTTTAACCTTTTTGCTTTACTGTACTCTTGGAAACCCTCTGGAGACACTGAGGATTTTAGGTCATTTACAGTTGAAACTCAAGAACTTGATGATTTTTTTTTTTTAAATGAGTAATCCAAAGAAAGTATCAAATATGACTGGCATGCACTACCTTAAAGTGAAGTTGTTTTGTGTGTGTAAATAAATAAAACTCGGGCATAGTACTGATGAACATATAGTGGATTGCAAAAGTGATTATAGCCATGGAACGTTTTCACATTATACCATACTGTAAGCATACAGGTTTTTTTTTTTATACACCAACAAGAAATGAGGCATAAATGAGAAATAATAATAAAAAAAGAAACTTATTTGTTACCAATTAAAACTTTCTTTGAACTCATTTTCTCTGGTTGAAATTCAACTGGGCCAATCAGCAAACAGGAGGAGTTGTGAACAAGGATGCCAATTTTCAGCGCTACTTTAGAATTGTAGTCTGCAATGGCTGTGGTTGAGCAATGGCAGGGAAGGAAGCCATTTGTTGGCGATGCTTCCAAATATTGAAATCGACATGAACGGCACTTCTCTTCGCAGGATCAACCTGGTGCACGATGTGCGTCATGGCCAAATGTGAGCGATTAAATTTGAACTTCAACAGAGTTCTTGCCTTCAGGAAATGAGAAACGAGGATGACTTATTTTGCAGATCGAGAGAAATAAGGAGCTAAAGCGCTAAAAGGAGAAACCATGAGTGCGAAACGGCCACTTCTGCTCTGCCTCCTCCTCAATTAGTCTTGCACTGAGCAGATGCAGCTCCCAGCCTCTCCAGCTCCCTTGCTCTTCCTTTATGACCACATGTACCCTCTCTTCCCTTTTGTTCAACTGTTAACTCTCCATCTCGCTTGCTGCACACAGTCACAGTCGCCTGCCCATCGATCAGGCTGCTGCTCGCGCTGCATTCATTCTGCACCTACTTGCTCAGTTGCTTCGCTTTTGTGATTCTCCCCTTTCCCCTGAATTCTGACCTTCTGTAAATGTGGCCTGCCCATGAAATGCTCATTCACTCCCTTCTTGTTTGTACATTGTCACAGGATGGCCATGTACCTCCAGGACTAGTGAAGAGCTTTGGCATTGTGCTGTAATTTGCTGTTTGCTTCACTACTCCTGTCAATGTCGAAACATCTCCCTCTTTTAATTCGAAATTCACTCTCAAGTGCTTGTCAACAGCAACTTTGAATTACGCGCACACGTGTGGATTCACATACATGAATACACACAAACCCGGTATGCTTTCTGAGTGGAAAAAAGACCTTGGTGAGCAAAAGATTGTTGGAAATGTAAGTTGAACTTTTGTTTTCTGTTCCCTTGAGTCCAGTTTAAATTTGGTTGAATTCATTCTTTTTTTTTCCTACTTCTTTTTGTCCTTACCCAGCCATGTTTTTCTCCCAATCATGCCATTGCCCCCCAAAGTTCAACCCAACATTTTTGTTGTCTTTTTGTCTCGTCTAGTGTTCTCTACCCAGGCCTACCTTGCTAGTGTCTTTTACCCTAAATTAATTTAGGCTAATTATAGTTTAATCAATAAGGGCTGTCTTGCCGTCACTAGATGTTCATAACTACGGACTAAGCTGCATCCCATTTACCTTTCCCTATTTTAAAAATTGAATCTGTGAATGATTACAAATTAAAGATATTCCACTTGCAAAATGGAAAGTAAGAAGTTGCGCTAAATGACCTTGATCTTTGCACTTAGCTAAACAAGCCACTAAGGAATTACGTATAATGTAGCAACACATCAACTGCTCATTTAATGAGGATCCAAACAAATGTTACTATTGCAGCCTTCTATATGTGTAGTCTTAGGGTAGCCATATTGGATTTTGAGGTTAAGTTGGCAAAAAGCGTCCCACTTTTAAAGTTGAATTCCTACATCAGGAAGCTTTCCACTAACATTGAGAACTATTCTAAGGAAACGGGTATCGGAATAAGTGTTTTAAAAATGTGACTGTTCTGCTTGTGTTTGTCCCCAGACCAACCTTCCCATCTTCAAGCAAAAGGAGTCCTGTGTGCGGAGACGATACAGCGACTTTGAGTGGCTCAGAGCGGAGCTGGAGAGAGAAAGCAAGGTAAGCTTTCCATATAAGTTCATCATTACAGCTGTAGAGCTAACAGACTGTAATGTTGATCATACCTACCATGGAGGAGAATGAGAAAGAAAAAACCTAATTAAACGCCACCACCTCAAAGCGACCCACACGTGTTCTAGAAGAATGTTGACGTCACATATTGCAGTGATGGGATTGTGACTTGATCCGCTACAGTGACTCAAACGTCTTTCACAATTTCATGAATGTGAATTTTGACCATTGTTAATATCTGAATTTAAGCCTCTGGCTTCGTATTCAACCTCTCATGTCAGTGCAACATGACCATTCAAACTGCAGATGCTTTGAAAAAAAATTGAAAGTGGCACAAATATGATTTTTTTTTCGGGGAGTGAAAAGTAAGAATTTGGCCTTGTAGACTGTGAAAAAATAAAATAAAACCAGTCTGGGTCACAATCAGCTACTTTGTGAACTTAGCTTTAGATTGAGGACTCGGAAAAGTTCTTATAAGCATATTGAATCGGATCATGCTGTCTTGGACTCATTAATTTAAAGCATTGAACTGATGGAGCCTTGTGTAACTGTTTTAACTCTGGCTGTTTTTTTTTTTTTTTTTTTTTTTTTTTTAAAGGGGGTCACACCCTCTCCCCTAAAAAAGCCCTTTTTAGTCAGCCACGTTTAAGTACAAA
>NW_015113901.1:77386-84776 GCF_001443285.1 Poecilia latipinna | reverse complement strand
AGTATTTTTTTTTTTTTTTATTTGGTTTTTTTTTTTTTTTTTTTTTTTTTTTTTTTAAGGTGGTCGTACCACCTCTCCCTGGAAAAGCTCTTTTCAGGCAGCTACCGTTCAGAGGAGACGATGGCATATTTGATGACTCTTTCATCGAGGAGCGGAGGCAGGGTCTGGAGCAGTTTCTCAACAAGTAAGTCTGTCCACATCTCTTAAGTCTTCATCTTTTTTTTTTTTTCTTTTCTTGCTTTGAAGTTAAAATGATTTAGTCTTCACAAGTTGTTCTGTGCAGCTGCAGTTATTTGCAGCTCCTTCCTGAGCTGAGGTGGTACTTGAACTTTGCAGAACAATGAAACATTTTGTGTGATAACTACATGCAACTTTTTCACTTCTCTTCATATTGTTAACAAACTGAACCCTTGGAGACAGGTTGGCCTTTTTCCCCGCTATCCTTCTTAATTCTCTTATAATTATCTTGCGAAGGACAAGAAAACCAAAAGAGGACTTGCGCGTGCACTCCCACAACATCATTTTTTATTTTTTTTTTCCCACATTTGTTTTGTTGTTGATGTGTAATTTATGTTAATTGCAGCTCAAATTACAGCGCGTGGTTCCCCGGGATGGTGTGTACACCTCTGCTTATTTTTGATCCAGCATGTCCTCGTTTTCAGACGCCGAACAATAAAAGTTACAGTGTGATTGTAATCATTTGCCGTGATAGCAGACTTGGCCATTATCTTTGTTTCATGTGCAAATGCACCAGTGTTTCCTGTCGGAATATTAAGCGCGTAAAGACAGTTGAGAAAATTAGAAACCACAAATATGTTAAAGTAGAGGAAGATGATTTGGTAATTAGGATTTATACCCCTCCATCCCCCCGTCTTTGCTTCCTGTAAATGAAGCGCTGCTGTTGATCATATTATTGTTCAGATGCATTACTGGCCAACATTGTTCAGTCTGTGATTGAGAGCATTGTGAAGAGTAATTCTTTTGAAATGCTAAAGATGATTGTTGCCGTGGAACAAGTAAGAGGGAGGAGAGAGGAGAACGATCACTTTTTGATTACGCCAGTTAAACATAATTTATACTTCAGGTAAGAGAGAAGAGCTCGAATCTCCCCTTTGAAAAGGCTTTTACGTTTAACATCCTCGTGGCTCTTGTCCTCTGGGCCAATGTTTCCATATTCACTAAGCAGAATCCGTTCAGGCAAGATCGGTTTTTTACTTTTTTTCTTTTTTTTTTTTTTTTTTTAATTCCTTCCCAGTCATTTCTCTGGTACTTGACCTGAAAATCATTCTGCGTTGTTTCATCTCTCTGCAAATGTTTCCCCATCAGGGGTTAAGATGCGTCCATGTGTGCCATGTTATCGTGTTCATCTGCTCCGAGTGATTTAGCATTTTAAAGAATGTCATGTTTAAGGGTCTCAGGTGCACTGGTCCGTTCTCGTTATGCTGCGGTGCGTCATCTCAGCGGGCCTTCAAGGAAATCTGATGTCAGATTGGCTCTTAAGAAGGAAATGGCATTAAAAACAAGAATTTATAGCAAACCAGATGTAACAATTGCTGACTTTGAATTGAATTCTCTGCTTTTGACTGTCTTTCAGATACAAACAAACAGTTTTGTTTGTAATTTGAGCAGACAAATAAATGACATTTGTTTGGGTGAAAATTAGCAGTGAACTAAATTCTTAATGGAGATCTTGGAGATTATTCCTTTTTTTATTTTTAGAAATGTAATTTCTTTACATTGGCACTTGCATGATTCTGCCTAGAGTGAAATGTTGTGAAACGGGTAAAGGAGTTGCGTTAAATTTTAAGCATTTAATTTCTTCCAGTCAAGTTCTCTTTCTCCTTAGCTGAGGTTGGAAGCTCCGGATGTCGCAATACAATGAAAATCAAATTTTCTGAAACATGTATCACTTGGATTACATTTGCGATAAGCCACTATCAAAATAAGAAAATAAATACTTGACTCGACATTTTAATTACTTTTTAAAATGGAATTAGTTACTTTTAGTTTACCTTTTCAATGATATTCTAATTTGTGATGCACCTTTATTTTGTTACCGGTGTTGAAGTGGAAATTACGTTGGCCAATTTAATGAGAGGTATCTAGAAAACTGTTTGGCTTGTAAAATACTGTCCATTGTAAAAAAAAATAAAATAAAATATGGTGTCACCCAGCGTATGCATCTTTTTTCTTTTCTTGCTGAAATTTTGCATCATCTACATAAATCATAAAGTGCATCTGACCATCGAGTTCCAGTGAATTACATGGCTTTGACCCTACCAAATTCATTATTTCACCTTAAATAGAGTTTCCTGACTATTTTTTTTTTCTTTTTGCAAACGACGCGCAAACAACAAGCTTTTTATCAGTGTCATTCAAATGATTCCTAATTATTTTAATTCTCGACCAATTCAGTTTCCTATAACTGTGCCCTTCTCTCAATGGGAGTAAAACGATCTCTCTTGCTCTCGTGTGATTCTTTTCAGAGTGGCCGGACACCCTCTAGCTCAGAATGAACGCTGCCTACACATGTTTCTACAGGACGAGTTTGTGGACAAGAACTACACCCCATCCAAAATCAGACAAGCCTGAGAAAAAAATAAATAAATCATGGCTCTGCTTGGCCCTACAACCAAAAGCTTCTCTTCACTGCTCCAAATGTCTCTCAATAAACTTTTTGGCGACGCTTTCTTCTTTCCTACATTGTCTAAGATATTATTTCTTGCCTATGTAAGTTTAATTGCTAATCACTGATTAATGTCTGTTTTGACCTTCCAAATGAAGTCAAGAATGTTCTGTACACAGCTGTGGTCTAAAGTGATTCACGGATATTTTTTCTTCATGTCTAAAGATACCACTAACAAAAATATATTATATATTTATCATTTAGCCTTGTCCAGAATATATTCCTTCATATGTTACTGTTGAATGAAACTTCTTTGTATGCAACACTCGTGTAATGTCCCACGCCATCTTCCATCAACGACTGGCTCATTGCTCTCCATAACCAGCACACACACACACACACACACACACACGCTCGCACATATTCGACGGACCTCGACTTTCAAGCCACACTTAGTTGTTGTCTTAAAAAGGATGCATGTGTGTGTCTGTGCGCATCGTGTCCACCAGCACCAACCCGATGATCACCATGTTTTTTCTAGCATGCAGTTTACACAGAGGGAGAACTGCAGTATTTCTACTGGCAATATGCATTTTGAGATTTGTATACTGCTGTGCCATTTTTGTTTATTTTGAAAAATTTTCCAATAAAACAGGTGAAATGTCTCCGCGCCAAAGTGCATTTTGTCGTCCGAGCCACATCGTGCTTGCATGCAGTCGCACCAACCGTCAAATTGTATTTAGCGTTTAATAAATTAATCTTGATGCAATTTTGTTAAGAAGTGGTGGCTGTTCAAAGGGTTTTTATTAGAGTAGGAGAGGTACATTTTGTGTGAAGTGTTTGAATTGTCTGCTCAAATGATGCACAGCTGTTGCAAGGCTTTTTATTGTCAAATGATTTTAGTGTGCAGGTAAAATAGCTGTTAAATCAATACATGTTTATAATGTAATTCATAAATTCATAAAGTCTCAATAACGGAGCACTTATCCTCACCATGAACATCGTTTTACACTTTTATTGATTCTTATGAACCATTTTGACTAAGTTTAGACTTTAAGGAACTTTAAACATGCAATTCCAGTAACTTCTAAAATATCACTTATGTGCATATTGTAGGGCTTCATTATGGCTCACAATTTTTTCCTCTCAGTCTCAAAAATAAACATGCACCTCTAAAAATAGTTGTGCAATTCTCTTATGGCAAGTTGCAGGAAAACTAAAGGATTTGATCAGCCATCAATAACTCTGAAATAATTCTGGCTTCATATTTCTCTTAAGTAGCAGAGTTTGTTTCCTAGTGTTTAAAATATCAATAAGGTTTAGATCTCAGACTTTCCAGAAACTTAATGTTGAGTCTTTTCTCTATTAAAAAAGAAAAACTTTTGGCACGTTTGCTAAACCCAAGTTTTAAGGTTGAAGAATTATGACCATTTGTTCTCTATGTTCGTTATTTCTCCCAGTGAAATATACCAGTACTAATGAAGCAATTCCTCAGCATGATACCACCATAGCCATGCCTGGAAGTTTCCACAGTGTTACTTGGCATGAAAGCCTCACCATTTCTTCACCAAACACTGGTTTTGTCTCATTTCACCAGAAAACCTTTGGCTTTCCCTTTGAGCAGCTACAAATTTTGCCTACGCCTTTAGTGAGGCTGCTTACACACATTTGGGCCTGTTTTACTCTTGCATTAGAAACATTTTGCATTCAATTCAAATTTATCTGCTCTTATTGACTCCAGAAGATTTTTTTTTTTTTTTTTGCATAAATATTCAGAACAGGTCTTGAAAGTTGATCAAATGCATTGATCTGTTGGTGTGTCGAGCAGTGTAATAGGATACTGAATTGTGAGAACATGTCATTAAATGGATATGTCATGCATTGTTAGTTGTATGTTTTGTATCTTGGACGTTTCAAGGGTCAAGATAATCGAGTGTAGGAGGAGCAATAAGATGAAAAAGCTTTAACTCCTGCTGTTTCCTGGTATCTGACGTATGAAACCAGCTGAGTTTAGTCTTCACCTCTTTTATTCTCTTTGTTACAACTCTAAATAGTTATAACTCAAGATATTTACAGCAAACTCAAAAGAACACAGGCCACAAAAGAACATTTCCAAGTGCTGAATATTATTTTATCCAATGTTAGTGTCTGTCGTCACAAAATCAACCTAAAGACATTTTTGAAATGCTGCTGCGTCTGAAAGCAGGACACACCGACGGATGGGACAGCAGCCTCTGCAATGACTTCCTCGAATAATTTTACAGCAACGGTTTTCACGTCAAAGTCTATTTTCTTCGTTGTTGCCCCCTTTTTGTGCATTTGGTTTCAGCACTGGATTGTGGAACAGCGACTCGGGGCCCTCTCACTGTTGGGGCATCTTTTTGGTTTCCTCCACTGGGACTGAACACAGCAATTACAAGATTAAATTGGTCATCAAGCTCATTGGTCTCAAAGACACTCGAAAGACATCGTAATGTACAGCATTTCTGTTTAAAAATGGACTTGGCAGGCGCTCTTTTAGAGTCTTAAGGCGACATTTAAATACTGTAAACTGCAATTTTCTGAGCCTAATCCTTAACTAGTGCAACTGTTAATAGGTGATCCGACTGTGTTGGGAGTCTTTACTTCAGTGTGGAGCCTACAGGCCTAAAAAGACTTTGTGCTCCGTGAAAACTTCAACCCGCGTCTGCTGCACCTACGTTGAGTTGACCTTCTGTCCAGACCTGGGTGGATGTCTTAGTCCTTTTTCACGCCTCTGGACAGTCAGATAGTTCATATATCACTTGATTTGTACATGTCGGACAGAAGCCTTGTGATGGGAACGTTCCCGATGGTCTTTTTAAAGAACACTTCCTCTATGGTGGAGGGGCTGACGGAGCGGAGTGCCGGGAGGAGCAGCAGCAGCTTCCCGAAGCGGCAGGGCTGAGTTGGGTACCTGAAACGGAGAAAAGGGTTCTAAAACCACCTTTTATACATGTTCTGTTTAGTATAACACTAAAAAAGAACAACCAGTTAAGACCAAGATGCATCAGGTTGAAGTTAATTCTGCATAATACAACTAATGACAGACAGGCTTGGATGGATTAGATTCTAACCTGTGGTGATCTGTGAAGGCAGAACAGCTGTGTTTATAGCTTGTGGAAATGTAGAACAAGAAGAAATAATAATATTGCACTCTACAAATGGGTGACCAGACAGTCTGGCTATGAAAATCCCACCTGCAGTTTGCTACAAGATAACAAGGGGAGAAAGGCGTATGTGGACAAATTAAACCATTTAGGTCAACATATAAAATGCTTTTGTGGTGGAAAAAATAGGACTGCAAATTATTCTGAACACATCAAACACACTGAAATTTGGTGGTGGCGGCATCATACTGAGGAATCCTTCAGGAAAAAGCAGGGAAGCTGGATGGATCTAAATACACAGCGATCCACATTAAAATAAAACAGGTTGAGGCTGCTCTGACTTCACACTGAGGTCAGAGTTCACTTCCCATCAAGACAGCGATCCTAAGCAGACAGCCAAAGCTTCAAGGGAACTGTTGAGGTCAACATGTATTCATGTTTTAGAATAATGAATCAAAATATGAAGAGATACTGTATTTTATTTTGTTTTATTTTTTGCAGGTTCTCCATCCAAATAAACTGAGGTTGAGTTTCTGTTTCAGGGGTCTGCGACCTGCGGCATCAGAGCCACAACTGACTCTTTGGACGCTCTGCAACGGCTCTCAACAACCTATGCTAAAAATGACGGAGAGCAGACTAAGGTTTTTAAAAATAGATGTGGTCGCAAATGAATTTTTAAGCAGTTTGCCAGTTTTGTTTTCAAATAATTGCATTGGGTTAACAAAATAGAATGACACTAAAAGTACTAAAAGCAATTTTTAGGTCTATTTTTCTTGTCATTAGTTTTTTTTCCACAAATATCACCATCCATCAGAAGGAAATATTTTTGCAATGTAATGTCTGTCTCTTTTTCACATACCTGGTGTGGATGTAGCTGTTGAGTGTGAGCTGTGCTTCATCTTGTAGTGCAGCGATGGCGCTGGCATTGCGGAAACTCCTTAATTCAGTGCTGCCTTGGGTAGGAACTGTAAACATAGTCTGTTTAGGTTCATGGAACGGATTAAGCTGAGGTCGCTCAAGTTGAGCCAACCCCTTTGATTTTGTCTGATAGTTTCAGGTAGCAACTTGTAGTATTTTTTTTATTTTTATTTTTTTAGGAAGCTGACAACTACACACCTGCTTTGAACGTCACGATGCATTTTAAACACGCGAACTCCGTCGCGTCCAGCCGCATCTGTCGGAATCTGGTCACCACCTCCTGAAGTGCCTGGATCTCAGACATGATCTTGTTCATCCGCTGAGATTCTGTGTTTTCTGTGTTCATCCCTGTTGATGGAAATGAGAGACAAGTGTGTCGCCATGTGGGAAAAGAATGCAGCACCAAGCAGTCGCACACTGTCTGCTCATAGAAGGATTTTAGGATTTTACGTACCAGAGACAGCAAGGAGAGTCGTGGAGTCCACAGGAATTGCCCACTGAGCGATACCCAGAACAAACAGCTCCCTCCAGGCGTCCTCCAACAGGATCAGCTGGAAAATGATTGGTTTGTTTAAGCCAGCATGAATATTTGTCAATTTATGACATTTTTTATTAGATTGTGCTTCTATTTTTTTTTTTTTTTTTTTCCTAAAAAAAAAAAAAAAAAAAAGCTTTTCTCGGTTGGGGTTTTTCAAGCACACGAAGAAGATAAGTACAA
>NW_015113901.1:70741-74214 GCF_001443285.1 Poecilia latipinna | reverse complement strand
TTTAAGCCGCATGAAATTTTTTTAATTTTTGACATTTTTTTTTTGATTTTGTTTTTTTTTTTTTTTTTTTTTTTTTCCTAAAAAAAAAAAAAAAAAAAGCTTTTGACTGTTGGTGTTTCTCTAACTCACCGGATACATTCAGTTACATTTTTGTGACATCATTATGGCTTCAAAACACTTTCTGAGCTTAATCATGTAGCTGAGGAACTGTGACATAATAGAAGTAAATAAATAAATAAATAAATGAGAACAAATGATGTGTGAATTGACAGAGCATAATGTCAGCCCACAGACAGTGAAGAGATTAACTGCAGGAGCTTCACCACCGTAAAACTCCTGAGGGCTCAACAGCATCCATCAGCTACTTTACACAGCCTTAATACACACACACACAGCACTGTGAAATTTAGTCAATTTGAGTATTTGGACCATATTATCCTGTTTTGGCATTATCTGGTACAGCACATCGAATGGTGACAATTATCTTAGCTTTTTTTTTTTTTTTTTTTTAAAGTACATTATTAGTGTTATTTGTCCAATAACTGGCCTCAGATAGATATTCTACTAAGAATGCTAAAACCTTACTTTTGATTTCTTTAACATTCACATTTGATGATTGTTAACTGTTTTTGGAGCAAGAGAACTCTAGTTGATTAATAATAATAATAATAATAATAATAATAATAATAATAATAATAATAATAATAAAAGTCTTCCTTAATAATTTAGTATTTTTGCTTCTGCCTCTAGTATATACATGTGACTTTCTGCTGTTTGTTCCTCTCTGTTCCAGTGTTTGCTCTTTGGTTGCTTTCTCCAACTTCATAAGACAACCTGTGATTCTTACGGCCTTTAGTTGCTGCCTTACTAACTTAGTTCTTCCATTATTTATTGTTTTGGTAATATTGCGAAAAAGAAACAATAGATTCTAAAGGCGTACATTATGAGGTGTTGAATTATATAGACAAATATATATATATATATATATATATATATATATATATATATATATAATATTCAAATTACACCTCTATAAACGTTAAATGCTTAATCTTTTCACGTGTTCTTACTTAGATTTTGGGTTTATAGAGACAAAATTCGATGCAGGTCACGAATTTAAAGTTTACCTGATCAGACAGAGGCAGGGTGGAGAATGCGGGGACGCTTTTGGCCCACTTGATGCTCATGAAGAGGAGGCGCGCTGCGGACTCGCACACGGACTCCGTGGCCACCTCGTATAAATACATTGGGGTGCCACTGACTTCATGGGGATACTGCAGGACGCGAGACATAAAAACAAACAAA
This sequence comes from Poecilia latipinna, assembly GCF_001443285.1. Taxonomy (NCBI): domain Eukaryota; kingdom Metazoa; phylum Chordata; class Actinopteri; order Cyprinodontiformes; family Poeciliidae; genus Poecilia; species Poecilia latipinna. The sequence goes on along the minus strand of NW_015113901.1, from coordinate 72,909 downwards.
CAAAAAAACAAACAAACACGTGTCAAAAGCCTTAGTGAATCACAGTTTAGAGAACAGCGAGCTGCAAAGATCAAATTCCAAGCTCCGGCATGTGATTTTATAATCATTAGTGTTTCTTGTGCTGGACTGGGAGAGAAAAATCTAATTGGCGGATTTGTGCTTCTTACAGGATGCTAAATCGGGACAAGAATTTCAGCTTCTAACCTCTGTAGAAAAAAAAAAAATCTTATTTGGAGCAACTAAAACAGCATCATCAAACCTGAGTGTGTGTTCTTTTCAAGGGGTTTTCTAGGCTTTTTAAATCTCTTAATATTATTTCAGCTCATTTCTTTGATAAAAAAAACATTAAAGTTTTAGTAAATAATAATAATAAAAAGAAATAATAATATTCTAGAGTACATTTCAGAACATCGTACCTTGGGGGTGGGTTGTGCTAAACCCACGATCGCCTGTCTTTCTGGCGTGGTTGCTACTGAGCTCATCTCCAGGTTGTGGGGCTCCAGCTGCGTGACCGTGGTGAAGAAGGGAGGCCCGGGCAGCGAAGATCCCGGGAAGTGGGTCGAGGAGCCGTTCACCTCTTTGTGGCCCCGGAAATAAAGGGCGACTTGTTTGCGGATGGTGGACGTCCGGGGCCCCCTTTCATGCTGGACGGCTGCAAAAGTGGGACAGCGGACACTCGGAGTTCAAGGAATGGTTTCTGAAAGAGCGAACTGCCTTCTTTTAAGAAAATCTAATCTGCATTCATTGAGAGTGCCTGTAAAAATGTGGCTCTTTTTTTTTTACATAGGTGTAAAGTTAAAAACTAAAACAAAACAAATAATCAAGTTCCACTTGGGAGTCAGTGCATGGTCCAGGGCTGCATGTGGCTTTAAGCAGAATTTTATGTGAGGTGCCACTTCCTGTTAATGCCCATTACCCAACAGAACCCATCATCAGAGTTTCAGTGCACATTTGGCGGATTTAGAAAGACAGCTCAAGGTTTATATGGAAGTGTGCAATAATTGTTTTTAGTTTTATTTGCAAACAGTTGCAGTGTGCATAGAAGCGGTACGCCAGCTCAGGCACAAGCAGCAGAAAAGATTAAACGGTCGCTAAAAATGTTAACAGAGATGTAACTATTGAAATTGTCCATGCTCATTTGACACCAGTACATTTACCAAACTTTAAAAATTAGATTTTTTTTTAATTTATGCCATTTGAAAAATTAAAAACTAAAAAAAAAAAAAAAAAAGCTGTTCTGAAAAAAGACTTCAAAGTTAGCAAAGTTAGAGAGGAAACAAACTTTGCACATAAGTGCATAAATAAAGTCTTATATTTGTATTAATAAAGAACATTCGCAAGACTGTCAAATACAAATGTGCAGGGAGGGTCACAGCCTCCCTTCATCCCCCATCGGATGCGCCAGTGAAACAAACAAGTCCAAGCAATTAACTTATATTGAAAGCTGCACCACGCTGCAACCAACGTTCCCTTGAAAACAAGCAAATAGCAGGTAATTATCAGCTTCTTTGCAGCTTTCATTAACAGCCTTAATAAACTTTTCCACCTCGGAACCAAACGCCACAGCATGGCGTGTCTATAGTCAGAGCCATAATTAAATCAAGCCCATTTACCGTCTTTATTCATGTTCACTTCCAGACACTTTTTCAAACGACACGCTCGGCATTGGTTCCTGTGAGTTTTGTCAACGGGACAGCCACCCTGCACAGAGACAACAAGGAAAAGAGGGGCGGAAGGGGGCGCGGGAGGGAAGAAGAAAACAAGAAGAAAAAAAAGAGGGTTAAAACGAAATCCTCCTGCTATTATCCTCATGGGAGGCAAATCTCCAGGTAAAAGATCGCGCTATTATCTTGCAGTTATGGACCCCGCTCCCCTGCGGCTCTAGTGCGGCCTCATCCCACATGGATAAGTACTCGATCCCGCCCTCTGCCGCCTTAAATCCTCGACTGGGAATCATCACATTAGATTGGATTACACCTGATATATTAGAGCTGCGCTGTGTTTAGGCCAGTACTTAATGGTGCAGGCATGACACAATTAGGCTCATCAAGGAAGATTTAACACAGCGACCAAAAAAAAAAAAAAAAAAAAAAAAAAAAAAAAAAAAAAGGGGGGGCAAAAAAAAAAACCCCCCCGATAAAATCGACTTTTCGGGGCAAAAGAAAAAA
>NW_015113901.1:0-67685 GCF_001443285.1 Poecilia latipinna | reverse complement strand
AAAAAAAAAGAAAGCAACTAAAAAAAAATAAAAAAAAAAACCAAAAAAAAAAAAAAAAAAAAAAAAAAAAAAAAAAAAAAGGGAGCGAGACACAGAAAGCTCCGTACGTAATATGCGCATTCAGTGCGTAAAGGTAAAACGTTTTGCTTGTTTTTTTTCTCTAAAAGGAACCAGTATTCATGTATATCAGTATTCATGTTTGGAGAAAAAGTTGCATAACAATTTATTGCAATAGAAAAAATATGTACAACCGCTGCCGCGAGTCCGTATTTTTCTTTCTTGCATGGAAAAAAAAAATCCAATCAACTTATTCAAATAGTTTGAATAGCACACACTGTTTGAAATTAGCAACTCAAGCTATTCTGAGAACTTCCCCTCACCTCCCCTACTCACCTGTGAGCCCGACTTGCACACATAGGTTCGGTTCCTCCGGATGCTCCTCTTGAAGAATCCCGAACAGCCGTCGCATGCGTAAACACCGTAGTGTTTTCCTGAGCTGCGATCGCCGCACACTTTGCATGGGATGTCCAGAATCCGACCTTGGAGATGCCAGAATGTCAGTTGGACAGCATTCAAAATCGAGATTCAGTCAAGACCGAAGTAAATGAATGAAATATGGTGGCAAATCGTGGTGGTTTATCCACGCTTTTGAGTTTGTACAGTAATATGATTCAAACTTGCACGATCTGCGGTGACATTAACTTTGTAAATGACTCTGGAGCAACGGATAAATTGTCGAGCGAAAGATTTATTTTTCGGGCAAACATGGACGCACGGCCCTTTCTTCACCCAACCATGACCATGGGAATTCACTGGAGCATATTTCGGGAATAAAGTCCGGTGGGAAGCGTCATATCTGAGCTCCCTAAGACAATAGCTCGAGGGCGCACAATGGAGACATTAGGGGAAAGTGTTAACTTAATGATTTTCCCCCATTGAACCTCGTCTGACTGCCTGGATCTCGACAAGCTGCCAACTCCACTTCATAATGGGACTCGACAGCTGCTTTATCCCGCAGGTCTATAGGCCCCAGGATTAGGGAGTGACACTGCACTGCGAGAATAATGCGCACCAACTCGTTTCACCAACTCAAATGAAGTGTATGTAAATCGAGCCCAGTGTAGATAAAAAAAAATTTGATTTTTTTTTTTGGTGAAGATTTTGTATTCAAATCTGTTGAAAAAGAACTATATTTGTATGCATATGAGGGAGCTTCCCTCCCCCCCTCTCGCTCTGGAGGGAAAAGCCGACTATGTAATTACACTGACGTTTTGCCACCTGCTCATTGATTCACCAGTGACCCGTCAAAAAGGGTAGCATGGGAATAACTACTCGGCAGCAAAGACAATGACTTCAGGGGAGAGTTATACGACTTCAATTGGCTGTTTATTCAGAATCAGAAGGCCGTGGGGAATATTGGTCTATGGGACACAACCAACTTACCTTACAGCATATAGGAATGTGATTTTAAATGTTACATGAAAAGGATTCTTTTAAAAAAAATATATATATGTAAAAAAAGAGAAGCAAATTAGCATCTGGTTCTTACTTATCAAATGGTTCTTAAAATGTGCAAGAGGAAAAAATGTGAATGAAAATATTATTGTTTTTCTTTGCATGCATTGGAGGGAAACTTGACTAAATGTTTGAATTTAATTAAATTCACTTTTTTTAAAACTACTTTAAAAAAAAGTCGTTAAAAATCGACGACAAATAATAAACCGCGGAATTTGATTGTCGATTTAAACGAATCGGTGACGAATTTTTGTTGTGGAAAGAAGGTTTAGTTTCCCACCGTGGGGGTCCAGTGCGGGTCCATTGTGCGCATTAATTGCCTGAAAATATATGGCATATTTTATTAACGTAATCACCATCATGACTGAGAGCTGCTAATAAAAAGGAGACTGTATTTCTAGACAATATGACATTTGGCGTAGTGAGGAGGAAGCGATTCCAAATTACATTTAAACACTAATTTAAAAACATGTTGAGTAGCTCCAGAAAGTTAAGTTTCTAATACAATCACAACATTTAGGGAAAAGGGAAACACCGAAACAACAACTTAGCGTCACAGATTTTGTTGTGCTGAAGCTACAAACAACTAACTAAAAATAAATACCATTATATGTGAATTTGACAGAAAGTTGTTAAAATTTGTTGAGGAAATATATTTAATTTGGTGTTTATAAAGATCAGACGTTTAATATTTGCACTTTTTTGGGGCCTTGTGCAGAGATGTTTAGAAAAGTTCCGGAGCGCAAAAAAAAGAAAAAAGAAAAAAAAAGAGACAAAGAACCGTAAATATACCGCTCTAATACAATCACAATATTTAAGGTTAAGTAACTGCAAAATATTAAAGTAGTTTTAGGACATTTTAAATGTATAAATTAGAGAATATAAGAAATTAGTTAAAGCAAAGTTAAGTCGGAGGATTTTTGATCAATATTAAATACGTAGCAAAAATAAAGTTGCCTTAGTTTGTTGCGTTTTTATTTTAATTTAATTGAATTTAATTTTTTACGTCGGAAGAACTTACATGACACAGGCAACAAGTGTCATCGAGTGTGGTGCATAACCCTCCTTTTAATTATTTCTATCTTGGTCTATTTCTTTACGAAACACAAGAAGACACCTTGCGTGCGACAAACAACACATCTAAATAAAATAGATCACACATAACTATCTGAAAAAGACAAAATTATTGCTTAAAAGCTGTAAATTATACGCGCAAAAAAGTTTATTGCTTATTTTATTTTACTTTTTTAAATCAAGTCCGAGAAAGGCCTTCCTTAGACGACTGAATATATTTGAGGAACATCGAGAAATGGATGAGAGAAACTTACTTGATTTGACGTTCAGAATATCCAAACAGCCACTTGTTGAACCGGCGGGTTTGCTCATCATGAATGTTCAGGTCTTTCTACAGTCTCTCAAGGAAATTGTCCCCCACCCCCCTTTTTTTTAAAAATAAATATTTTACTTTAGGAGTACAACAAGAAAACTGTTGAAGTAGAAGCGGTGTGTTTTGCTCTTCAGCGGATAAAAAGTCCAGTTACCAACTTGTCTGAGTCGCAGGCTTCGTTTCAGAGCTCCAAATGAAAACTCAGCGCCCGAGTTTTATCTCGGCACCCTTTGCCTTCATTACAGCCGGACTGGAGCTCCGGCATGCAGGAGAGACGCAACCGGGTATCGGTGACAGGCAGCAGCGCTGCTCCGGCAGGTCGGTGCGCACCAACCCGGCGCGTAAAGTTGAATGTGTGCGAAGGAAAGAAACCACCGCCTGCGGAGGATCCGACGGGGCGCTGAAGCCGCTAGAGAAACGGATAAAAAAAAAAAAAAAAAAAAGGCAAATTTTGGGCTAAAATCAGGGGTGAAAATGTGTTAAACACACCGGGACACGACGTGACTTTGTGCTGCGAGTTCCCCTCGAATAAGCGTCGGTAATATTTATGAGAAGTGCCAGGGGGAGGCTGGAGGGTGGAGAGCTCCACTTCCTCCATCCACTTGGCTTTCTACGCTAAACTCCAACCTGACGTCACCGGGAGTGTGAGGGTGTTTGTGTGTGTGTGTGTGTTTGTTTACATGCGTGTGTGTGGAAAGGATAGGGATGCAAAGTTCCATGGCTGAAAAGACGCCGCATACGTTTTTTTTTCAAATACTTTTATGAGACATGTTAGTATTTTTCTTGTAGAAGTTCTAAATTAATACAAAAATTACACTTTTCGAAATAACAAGAGGATATATATATATATATATATATAAATATATATATATATATATATATATATATATAATTTAGTTATTTTTTTATTCATTTGGGGTAAAAATAGGCAGTAGGAGTCAAAGTGCGTCTGCAAGTGTGCAGAGACAGTATTTGGAGCTTCACTTCCGAGTACTTTCCATAACTCATGCTGAGATGCTTCTGAATAAACAGCTTCATTTGCGTTATAGTTGGTGAAGTTCAGAGATTCGCAGCGTGACCTCAGTTGACGGATAATAGCATATAACCGTTTAGAAAAGAGCTCAGCCACGGAAACAACAAAAAAGTTGCTTAATGCTTAATAAATGATCGAATAAAAAAATAAAAAAATACATCCACACCTCTTTTTTAACCCCCCTCCGCCCCCCCCTGTCTCTCTCTCTCTCTCTCTCTCTCTCTCTGAGGGGTATTCCTCAGAGAGAGGGCGGGTGTCCATTTATGCGCCGCTTTCCTCCCGTTCATGGCTCGTTTTAAAGCCATTGTGAGCTTCACTGCCTACTGGGATTTTCAGTCTGTTGCACGTGTTTAAGCGGGAGTTTGTTTTATTTATTTATTTATTTTACTATTTTGTTTCTTTACTTATTTAAAAAAGATTTAGTCTGACGTTAAAACTCAAAAGGCCGACAGTTCAAAATATAATCCCGTCATACGTCAACTTGTTAAAAATAGAATTAGAGAGAAAGGAGTGTTTTGTCAAGTTGGAATCCTGTTTTATATATTCAGGTTATTTAAAACAATATGAAATCAGTTATTAAGATGAACATACTTTTTTCTTATGCTTTGCAGAAATACTTCCATGTAATTAATTATTGGTATTATTATGAATAACATTATGAGCAACAGAAATTTCTCAAACCGGGACATCATTGAAGCTTCTACTCTCAATTTGGCACTTTTTTGTAGGCTAAAGAAAATGCATAGGTGTGACCACATCCATCGTTTCAGCAGTAATACTTGGATTACTTTTGAAACGTAGGCTATTATAAATAGTCTTTAATGCCTTTTGTGCTTCCAGATAGACTTACATTCCTATAGTTATGCGCAAATTTTAGATTAGTGTTACAGCCCTCCCCTCTCAGAACCCGCCCTGTGGCCCCTGATGCGGTTCGGACCCCTGAAATCCTGCCTGCGCCCCGGGGCCTTCCGGACAAAGTTCGGGGGCCAGCCCGCAGGCCTGCACGGAGGGCCTCGACCTTGACAGCTTGCTGCGCTTTCGCCGGGTAACTCTGGAAATCCATATTCCTTTTTTTTTTAATTGTGTCCATTCCCACGGTGCACCAAGGGCCATATGGATGCACAAAGTGTCGATTTAAGCGGACAGGGGTGAGGCGGAGAAGCGTAGTTAATTGCAATTAGCCATTGTTGCGTCCTGCAACCTGCCTTTCAGCTGAACGGCTGTAGTGCTGGAGCCTAACAAGGCCGACATGGAATCACCCTGATATTCCTTTGATTCGCCTGAAGGGACTCATGGAGAGCCTTACGTCTGAAACGCGACATTTAAAAGCCACACATTACTTTTTTTTTATACAAAAGTAGGAAATAAATCAAATGTATTATAAGAGGAATCTATTTAATTGATCATAGAATTATATATGAAACAAGCGTCTTATTTTTTAATAATCAGGTTTTAGAGGCATTTCTAAATGTGTGGCTATCAGATATGGGTGGGAGTACGTGCGCGTGTGTGCGTGTGTGTTTGTGTGTGTGTGTGTGTGTGTGTGGGTGGGTGGGTGGCTGTCGGGGGTGTGTGAACGCTGAATGTGTGACATAATCTCCTTAACTCGTCCTAATCCTCGTCATTCACTGATAGCCTTTACACAAATATAACCAACATCATGGTTGCCGGGGCTTCCCTCTTTCACTCTCCTTGTATTAGTGACTCCCTTCTCCTCAAGCAGTCAATGAAAACGGCACGAACAAAAGGCCCGACTGGATTGTGTATCTGTTTTCTCTCTGGAGCTCTGCATCAGTATGCGGGTAGATACTTGACATACTATAGGATGGACTTTAACAACGAGTAAGAGTCCAGCAGAAGTCAGCGCGGAGCAAAGCAGAGAGACCACACGTGTGTGTGCTCATTAGGTGAACGAGTTTGAACCGTGAGACAAAAAAAAGAAAGAAAAAAAAAGCTTTAAAAACATAAAAGTCATCTGTTTAATATGGATGAGAAAATATGAAACATAACAAATCAGTTTTTGCTTTTTTTGTTTTCTCTTATTTAGTGCGCATACTTTAAAATGTAATATTGCAAAATTGTTGCAATATTACATTGGGACAACTGATCTCTTTGAATGCATTTAAGAGAAAAATAATTTTAGTGTAGTTTCTCTAAAAAAACAACTGATTCCGCCCCCCCCCCCCCGGACTCTTCTCCTCATTCTATCATCACAATTTCTCCTTCCTCTTTCTGCTAACTTAAACATTTTGTCAACATAAATCTACATCAGGTTTGTACATCAACGCTAGTGAAACAAAAACAATATAATAACTATGTAGAGCTGAATTCAGGCAAGAATGAAAAGTCTTATTATTGCTATTACATATCAACAATCTGCATTGAGATCAGCTGTTTGATCATGGCTTCGAAATCTTGGTAGTTTTGACTTTGTGTCTTTTCAGACACTTTTTAATTGATAAGCCAACAAGAAGCTTGGCTGACTGTGTAGAACACTGCTTTAAGGGTTCTGAAGAAATCATCTATTAATGTACAAAGTCCTTGTAAAAGCCTATTCTAAAGGCCTATGTGGTTCTGCCCCTGTTTATTTATGTGACTAGCTAGAGCTTCACCTTCTCTCCAAGCCTGAGATAAGAGGTTGTAGCGCCACAGACACGTTTTAAGAGTGGAGGACAAAGATCTTTTAAAGTTGTGGCCTCCAGGTTATGGGGTGTCTTGCTTTGATTCTATGTAGCTTTTAAGAAGCTGTGACAGACAGTTTTTTTTGTTTGTTTGTTTCAACAGGCCTTTAAATCATAAGAGCTTGATTTCATGATTTGTTGTATATTATGAATATTTTTTGTTTTACTCCACCTTTGATGTGTTTATTATTTCTTTTGATTCCTTTTGTTTATTTCACATTTTTACCTGTGAAATCTAAGTTGACTTTAATTACCATTTTTGATCAGTTCTGCCAATAGGAATCACCACCCAGGGACTATAGTTTAACCGCCTTTTAGGTACTGCTATCACTGGCCAGGCCCCTAACCAACCAGGCGTGAAGCAATTGGCTTTAAGGAGAAGTCACTAAGCTCCAGAGGACAAATAATAGGGAGAATTAAAGCCCTATGCAGTCCTGCATCCTTTCAGATTGGCCAAAGAGATCTTAGTATTTCATCTTTTCATCTTGGAGACTCTGGAAAGTCTAGGTGTTCTGAATAACAGACAGAGGATGTTTTTGTGCATGTATCTGTGCACATGGTAACTAAAACTATATTGAAAGACCTCTTTGAAATTAGATGATCTCATACATGTTTTCCTTTTTGAATGAGAAAAAAAAATGATCCAGCCGTATTTCAGCACCATGGACAGTTCTGCAAAAAAGGAGTCACTAAATAGATGCAGATTACCTGTTGCTACTGAAATAACCAACTATCTGTGTGACAATGAGTGTTAATCAGGCCAAAGCCTCCAAAAATACCATAGCTGTCTACATGATATGTTTCTTAGAGCACAATTTGTGTTTTGGCTTCAATTATAAGCAGTTCCAAAGTTCATCAAAAAGTAAAACGGGGGTTCAAATGAGATAAAATGTAATTTTAAAGACAAAGTAACGTGTTGATTTGACTGTTATTTTAGTTCATTGTGACTGTGCATTTAACATGTTTATGGATTTATTTAATGACAGGCAATAGCATCAGGCTTAGACTTCACATCAAAATGGCAGCACAAGCAAAATAAAACAAACAAAAATAAAGATAATATCTAACAATACATTAGTTGAGTTGTGGCATTTAATTAATTTAATATTTCCAGCTATAATGAATAATGTATGTGATTTACAAAAACGCTCTTACTACCTGCTTCTAGTTATATGGATTTGTTTCTAACTCATTTAAAGTGGCCTAAAGTTTAATGGCAGCTGTGTTGAAAATTATATGCAAATATTAAAATAGTTTTTCTATGATGGGAACTGGTGAGCAACTGATATGACAACATACTGCTGTCTTATAAAAATAAATATTAGGTCACATTTTAAATTTTTATTAGCCCTTTTCTGCTCTAATTGGGGGAAATTATGGAACAGTTATGCTGAAATTACCCTAATGTTTTTTTTTCTTTTGGAATTAGAAAAGATCCTTTAAGTTAAATGTCATAACCACAATTGCTCAATTTTTAGCTATTCATTATTAGCTATTTTTATTTTTAATACTAACACCAAATATATTTTGTTGTATTATATGGCATACATTTTGGCTAATATTTTAAGTGTAATTTAGTAATGTTTAACTACGTTTTTGTTTATGTATATATTTTACCTTGTTTTGGTGAAAGCAAATCCAATATATATAACAAATGTTTGTTATAACTTAATATTTGTCATCAGAGACAATATATCTATTTTCAGCTCAGTCACAGCTGCAAAGATTACATACATGTTTAATAAGTTGCATGTCAGTGCCTTTATCTTTTAATGATAATATTTAATAATAATAATAATAATAATAATAAATACAATCTGCAGCTGGATCAAAAGCGAATCAAATGGAGTTTATATGTTGTGTGTTTTTATGTGTGAGAAGTCAAAAGACTACATTTTTCCAATCTACAGCAGCAATTAATTACTTAATCTTTTATGCACACACATTTGTATGTAATTTCAACCTTTTGTGCGTTTAATGAGTCCATTTATAGCCACATAAACACACTATCAAGCAATCTAAATACAGTGTGCACATTATTAATTCTAACATTGATCTTAGACATTTAAGTGGATGTTTTGGAGCCTATTTGCTGGTTATTTTCTCTTCTCTAGGCATCACTGACATATATTTTGAACTACAGAAATAATTTTAAGAAGTCTATGCAGTGGTCGACTATTACAGAGAATAAGAAAACTTTTATTTTCACTATATAACAAGTAGGAAAGAGAACCAGCAGTTTAGTGCATTTCAAATAAAGAGTAAAATCTGAATTAGGAAGGTTCTTAACAACCTGACAGGCCAGAAAAGACAATGTTTTGAGTCTATTTGTTCTGCAGTTGATTGATCTGTATCAAAACCAAGCTCAACAAGAAACCCTTCAGAGCTGATATTTGTTCTTTGAAGTGAACAACATCTCACTCTGCATGCCTTATATTTAGGACACACAGTTTATGTTGTGTGAGTTATGTAGGATGCCAGAAACAGCCAACCTTTCAAATCTAAACTCACATTCCCTCATTATCGTCAATCCACAGCAGGAAATCATGTGTCATCCTCTGCAGTGCTGTCCAGGTCTTGTCCCGCCTGTGCATGCACTCACACTGACCAGCGCATTACTCACCCCCAACAAACCCGGGCCCAGAACCCAAACCCAGAAGCCCACAGGTTGGTGCGGTGCTGCTGCTGGATGCTCTGACAAGTCTATTTGGGGCAAATTGTCAGTGAGAAACTTCCGCTCGAACTGCCTTGGACAAAACTGGCTGTTGGGGAGAGCAAATCCCGCTGCATGAGGGTGGGGGGGACAATGGGGGGCGAATGTGTTGATGTGCGGCCGGTGGCTGGGGAGGGACAATGGACGGATTAGTCAGTCCCCTGGCTGACTGATTTGAGATGGCTCCTCTCAGCCTCTCGCTGTGGGGAGTCCCATTGTCCCGCTTCTGATTCCCACTTCTCACATCTCCAAACAAAAGTCAATCTCTTTCTCAAGGGAGGGGGGAGCGGAGGAGAGCATGGGGGTGCTGAATATCGACCCGTGTTTCTGCAGGGGAAAGTGACTCAAAAAACTTGTTTGCGAGAGAGACCGCTGACTCTCTAACTCCTCTTCCACTTTTCATGTGGCTTTCTTCTTGCTCTCTGCCTTCATCCTCTCCATTTGTGTCCACTGACCAGAGGTGGCGGTGACGGAGAATAGCCGGGATGTGTTGAATGCGGGCTCGAGTGGGGCCGGGGGCACCTGTTGGAGGCTTAGGGGCGGCTTTACGGCTGCAGTCATTAATATTAAAATATACAGAGATGCCATCACGAGCTGGTCTGAAATCGGTCTGATGTCGCCCCTGGGTTCCCGCTCTGGATGGACCATGGCTTTCAGCGCCTGCTGAAGAGCTTTCTTTTCTTGCTTCTGTCTTCTCTCTTTCTTCTCCCTCTCCCTGAAAAGACTCGTTAACAAATTATGACAGCTGAGTAGAGGGGCTTAGGCTGCAAAGACAAACACGTGAGAGCCAAGGAGTCCACTGTGTGATCAGTGTATCTACAGTTCATTTAATATTCTGCCTGTGGTGTGTGAAAGTGCTAGGATTTGCCACAGCTGAAAAGTTTCAGTCATGCAGAGGTGACTGGAGTCTGTAAAAATATCAAAGCCTTCCCTCCTGACAAACAAAGAGAGGAAAATATAGTGATCTTATATCGTATAAAATTTCATTAAAATGTTTTGTATTTTTAGTTTTTGTTTTTTTTTTAAGATTTTGAACTTCAGCTCTCTTAGCAAGGCAATATCTGTCTTTAAAGAAGAATTTTGCATGAGCTGAAGCCACCTTACCAAAATATGCTAATGTTATGTCGACAATTTTAAGTTTCTTTTTAGACAAAACATTTTTTTTTATATTACCTTTCAAATGTTTGATTTTTAATTTCTTATTGGTCCCTGGGGACACAGGTGTCCTCATGGGAGCTAAGGGTTAAAAGCAGATTGCATTTACTTTTTTATATATTTTCTGTGGAATTTTGGGCCACCTGATACCAAGTCGCAGAAAAATGTTTTTGTTGAATCTGAACTGTACTCGCTTAAGAAGAATATATGATACATATTAGCAACGCAAAAAATAAAAATGAAAAGATTAGAAGCATTTAAAGCTGTCGAGATCAACTTCTTTTCCCCTCCGGCGAAGTCTGAATGTTGTAAAGCAAATACTTGAGTAAAAGAAAAAGAAATAAACAAAAAGCAAACAAGTCTTACACTGGGAAACATCTCTTTCACTGCAAGTTCATTTCAAATGGACCTTGCTGCAAAGTGATGGTCACAGTAATGGACGTTCATAAAAATATGAGAAACATTCAAAATGGTTATGCCTGCAACAAACAAAGAAATTCTGCACTGTGTTTTAATGGATTTCAAACACACACACATTTTGCACACCGTGTGGACACTAAGTCAGTGTTTAACACAGATTAACCTGAACTTGTTCGTCTTCTGCAGCTGTTCACCTGGAGTCACTCTGGCGGTCACTCCGCTGTTCGTCCAGCTCTGCTCAGCCGTCAATCTTTCCTCTGCCCTGTTTCTCCTGCTGTTTCCCCGCTGACTCCACAGGTCAGGTTCAGCGGTTGTGATCTGAGGTCACTGCTTCCTCTCGTCATTAACCCCGCAGGACATGACCTGTCAACAGGCGCCTCGCCGTTCACCTCAAAGCTCCTGATACATAAACAGACATTCGGACAGGATGAGAACCGGAGATTCACCGATGGAATCAAGGCTTAAATTCATGGTGGTTTTTATATTTTGGAAAACCATTTTTTGTTGATGAATGTGTGCTACATGTTGAGCTAATGGCCATGCATGCTGTTGCATGAAAAAATGAGCAAAATTTGGCAGAAATGTAAACTTTTTTTTGTTGAATGAATGTTTAAAGAACTTTTTTGTTAATTCTGACAGCAAAATCCAAATCATGATGCAAATTTGTCACAATGTCTGTGCTTGTACAACGAGCTTTCCAGATTTCAAAAAATTACTATGGCAATGTTTTGTGAAAGCAGAAGGCTTACGACTGAAATTTTTAAATAAGTAAAGCTAGTAGTACTAAAAATAAATCAGAAAAGCCGAGATCAAATGCATATTTTAACTAGAAGCAGGTTCACTTCTACAAAACCTTTACAAGTAGAAGTCTAATAAGATAAACTGTGCAACGCGTGCCTCGTACATTTATGCAAAAACAGATTATTTACAATAATATGATCATCTGTGGAAAGAATAGCAGGACATTTACAGCTTTTTTGTGTTTGTCCTCCTGGTTATAGTTGATGGTCATGGCCTTAGAGTCTAGCAACTGTTGGGAAGAACAACATGCAATATTTCTCTGAGAACCAAAACAGATTGAATTGAACTGTTTCAATTTTTCGTGTATTACTTGTCACATCATAATGGATACCACAACTATTTTGATTTTATCTGCATGACCATGGGAAGATCAGTACATCCGTAGGAACTGGTGCCTACCTACACCTGTCACTGACCGAGAAGAGGGTACATCGTAGACAGGTCACCAGTTCAGCACAGGTCAGCACAAAGACACACAGGACAAACAACCACAAACCTAACAGTAATGTTTCCAGACTGCGAGAGAAAGCTGGAGTACACAGAGAGAACCTACGCACCCGCAGGGAGAACATGCAAAATCCATGCAGAAAAAACCCTGGCTGCTAATTTGAACCCAGATGTTCTTGCAGCAAAACAGCAGCACTAAGCACCTTGGGAAAATGTCTTGTTGCAAGTGAAATAATTTTTAATTTTTAAAATTAATATTAAGGAATTGTGTAGTTAAAACAAGCTCCGATATTTTGCTGAAATAAATACATGTTAGTCTTATCTTATTTCAAGTGTATTAAGATATTCGCACTAGAAACTGCACTAGAAATACTTGATAAGGTTTTCTATTTTTGCAGTAGTACATGTACTCAAACTAAAAATGAAAAAAATGTGAACATGTTAGAAGCACATTAAACATTACATAAAGGCATTAGATACCTCTTTTAGTTGTTTTGCACCTTTCAAATATAAAGTGTTAGAGTGAAATGAAAACAACAGGGAAACCTTTAGAAACACCCAAACGATATCAAGGGTAAGAAGGCACTTTTTCTCCCTCATATTCACATTTTCCCAATCACCATCAGAACCTCGATGCTTTCCCATCCTCAGATTCCCTCAAAGTTTCATATGCTCGCCATTTCACAATACCCAGATGCTGTCCTTTGGCCCTTCGCCCCCTCCCTCAACCCAGAGCTATCATTCATAACCTTTCTGTGGAGCTGGGAGTGAAAGAGGTTGGATAAGGGAGAGAGAGGGGGAGTGGAGAGCAACACGGCAGCTTATTTAGCAGACTTCCTTTATTGAAACATGTGCAAGCAGTTCATTCACAAAGGACTTAAATAGGATATTTTCTGTTCCCTATAGTTGCTTTCCCCTTTTAAGTGCCGAGGCAAAAAAAGTAAGTTTACAACTCCCTCCTCAATGGGGGCTCTTCACTCTCAGGTTGCGGGGACCTGAGTGACCTAGGAAAGTTAATTAGGAGGCGAACAAAGAGCGAGCCGGAGCAGAATGCCTCGCCTCTCCTCCAGCCAAAGATGTCATCCATTAATTAGGAAAATCTTTAAGGTGGCCTTATTGAATTTACAGAAAGCCCTGTGGTTGGCGGGCAACAGTTTTTTGATCAAGACTTGACTCAAACAATGCCTTTCTGGGGGTTAAGAAAGAAGAAGAAGGGAGGAGATTGGTGGTAGAAGAGGAGGAAAAGTGGGGAGAACAAGAAACGTATGGGTTTGCAGAGCAGTACAGTTTAATGGGGGGAGATGGGGGGTGGCTGCCGATTGTGACAGCTCAGATTCACATGGGTATGGGGGGCATAGTTTGGGGATGATGTCATGCAAAGGCAACCTGGGGGCTTGGGAAGTAAGAAAGGGGGGGTGCCAAGCTTGAGCCACAGGGGCCACTCAAAGTTAACATCGCTGCCTGCATCTGGGCCAAATCCTTTTCTTTTGGCCCAGGAGAGGCTTCCCTGCACATCGAGCCCTCCACATCTCCTCCAAATTCTCCCCCTGTTCACAAATCAGGGCTTACTTTAAAGCTAAACTGACGAGCTAACTGCCTATTCAATCCCAGCTTTCTGTGAATAAAAATATCCAAAAGGGAATGTCTGCACAGTTAGAAATTAGCACCTTCAAAATCTGATTTTGTTTTTTGTTTTTTAATTTTGTTTAATGTGGATTTCGATCCAAATAGAAAAAAAGCTACACAAAGACATGTATACATCTCTATCAATATAACATAGCTTAATATGGGATGTAACATTTTGAACATTTAAATGTTGAAAATATTGGGAGATGTCTGACTGACAGTTTCACAATCACCATATATTGTTTATTGCATTAAAAAATGCTAAACTTTACTGAATGAATGATACCAGTGTGAAACATAGCGGCGGCAGCGTCATCCTACTTCAACACAAAGTCTGCAATGAAACACATAAATATGCAAAAAATAGGACTAAAAAATACAAATTGTGGCGTGAGAGCATTCCAAGGAAAAATATATTTTCAGCATGTGTTTTCTAGTAACTAAATTCTCCCTTTTAACAATTATTTTTTTTTTTTCCCTTTTCTGTTTTACCAGTTGGTCAACTCAATCTCTTTATGTGGACCGACGTGATTTGGATTTAACTTAGTCAGAATTTTGTTTAGCTACTTTTTCTGCATGAAAATTATATATATTATATTTTCCCCAGCCTCCGTCTATCCCTTCTATACATGTCAGAACTCATTGGGATTTCTACAGTAGTGAGCTGGACATGTCCTGCTTCAGCGAAGCTTCTCCAAATCATGACACTTCCATGTCCGTGCCACACCACTGGTTTGAGGCTCTTTATTTTTCTGGGAATGTATTGTCAGTCCAAATAACATTAGTCCAATTCAGTTCAGTTGTATTGTTGATAATTCACAACAATCATTATGAATTGTTAACAAAAAAGTCATTCCGATTCAATCACACATTCAGGAGCCTTCAAGTCTTTGTCTACATTTTTTCTGGAAATCGAAGGATTTTCTCCTTGTTTACCTTTCATTTAAGTTAAACTTGTGTTGCCTCTTTTTGTTTCTCTCTTGTATCGACAGTGTTAACTCTCAAGCTCACTTATTATTTTTTTTAAAACTAAATGTCTGAGGCTTAAACAGGGCAAACCTCCATGTGCACTTATGACCTGTCTGTGTGAGTTTAACCATTTTACGTGGGATTAAATTAGAGGGTGTCCTCTAAGTTTTTCCTCACCAAAAATGTGCTTTTTAAAGATTACACCTCACAAAAAGTTTTAAAAAGATCTTTTTTTTTTTTTTTAGTTTGTATTGCTTATTTATTGCTCGTTTCTATTCTCAGTTAACGTTGAAATTGAATGGGGTGCTCATGCGATATGCTGGCATGCTGTCGTGTTCATGTGTCTCCTGGGACGTGAACCCCTTACCCCACCCCCTCCTGAGGGACTAATTTGAGGGGAGGGACGATGTGTTTTGTTGCTTGTCAGAAACAATCACCCCCGGCCCATTACATTTACAGCACGTCGCGCTTTCATTGCTGTAACACACTGAGGTCTGAGAGAGGTGGAGGGGGCACGGAGGGGGCTGTGGAGAGAAATCACAATTTATGAAATTTGAGAAAAATAACTAGTAAACATATGCTAGAGAGGTTCAGAGGAGCTACATGATGATTTCTGATAGCAGTTAAAAATAAACTCTTTTTTTTTTTTCTTTGAGATTAAACATGCAAAACAACTTTATCTAGGGAGCCATGTGCTGCCCCCACCTCTCTTACCCTGCGTCCCGGCCCACCCGTCCTCCCTGTTCTGTTTGGGCACTGGAGGTTGTCAGTCGGGGTTTATGTCCAGTTCACTGGAGCTGAAAGAAGTCAGTTTCGCGTCTTGTTATGGAACAAGTCGTCCTGCCTCTCAGGAGTGACGGTCTGGGCGAGCGGGGTGAGCAGGGTAAGCAGGGAGCGGGACCATCCCCTGGAGACGACCAGCAGTGAGGAAGTCAATGCGGCTTTTGTGTCGCTGCTGTCGGGTTCGTGTTTGGTAATTACACCCACCCCCCCATCCCTCTATGTGAGCACAGACTGGACTTTTCCACAAGATATGCTAACCCACCCTCAACAAAGATTAATTTCTTACAGAGTCTCAATAATGAATGACTGATAAAAAAAAAGCAGCAGAAAATATATTTCATAAATAGAGCTGAAGTCTTTTTGTAGTGACACCTGGAAAGCTTTTACTACAGCCCCACAACACAACTTAAAGAATTAGAAAAAGTTAAGAATGGTTTAAATGAATCATTTTGAAGCTTTTTTTTTTTTCTTTAGGATTCAGAGCCAGATCTGGGCTTACACAAATTTAACAGCTGATTAAACAGTAAATCTCTCAGGGTCTGTGATTGTGTGGGCTTGGAGGAGAAACAAGCCCACAGCATCACAGATCATCCTCCTTACTTACCAGAGAGGAGGAGGTGCTTTCATGAACAGTCATCCAGTCTAGATGGGGGTTTTTTTCTTCTCAGTCTTAGTCTCATCTGGTGAAAACACATCATTCCAGATAAACTCCCAGTAGAGTAGCAGACTCCATGTTTATCTGTCCTGTTTGTTGAGGACCAAAATGATAACAAGACTAAGGTTGTCCTGGCTGAATGGAGGTTTGATATGAGGGAAAAGATGGAAAGGCTTACAGCACATGAGGAAACCAAACAATCTGAGAGACTTAGATACTTGGGAGTGTGATTACTGTCTAGTCCAGTCTAGTCCAGTCCAGAGGGAACCAGGAGAAGCAAAGACACAGAAACAAGAAACTAATACAAACCAGAAGCAGGGTGTGACTTCATTAATCAAGAATCAAACTAAAAAGTGACAAAGAAATTCAGAAACAAAAGCAACTGCCATATTTTGGTTTCACGTTGGACCCAAATGCAGAGACGGAAGGTGAAAGGATTGTTCTTTAATAATGAAAATTAGAAAGATTCACTAAGAGAAAAGGACAAAAGGACAAGAGACATCATTTATCTAGTTCTATACTGGCTATCAGTTAATGTCCGATTGTCTGCAACGTGTCTCTGAATATGTTCAAATGCACCGACTGCAACTGGAAATAAAATCTGGTTCTAATCTGACACTTTTTAATGCTTCAGCACCATCCAATTTCCTCTTAGTAGGTGGTAATCATTTACTTACTTGACCTGGTTTGTTCTAAAACCTTATCCATTTTTTGCATTACCATATTTCCACTTTCTTGATGTGATATTGAGGGTGATGTTGGTTGAAGGACCAAAATGCAGGCACACAAGAAGCGG
This sequence comes from Poecilia latipinna, assembly GCF_001443285.1. Classification (NCBI taxonomy): domain Eukaryota; kingdom Metazoa; phylum Chordata; class Actinopteri; order Cyprinodontiformes; family Poeciliidae; genus Poecilia; species Poecilia latipinna. The sequence goes on along the minus strand of NW_015113901.1, from coordinate 50,704 downwards.
CAGGCGGACAATTAGTTAAATACAAAGCTCTTCAATATGAGAGCAACTAAAGTGAAATAGACTGAACAAGGACATGCTTAACAAAAGGGTTTTAAAATGCACCTAAGCCAAAAAACTATGTGCAATAGTAAAAATACAACAAATGCTATTTTGAAAATTCTATCATTCTGAACATTTTTGGATTGTGAGTTTAAATGGTCATTTATTCTGAAAATCTCCAATTTCAGAAGAAAATAATAATTTGCAGGCATTTTAATAATACGATAACTTTATATTTTTAATATTACCTCATATAAAGGAATCTTTTTACATCAATTGGCTATTTTGCCTCTGTGTTCACCATGAATTTCTTCATAATCTGTGTTTCTACACCTGTCATGCTAAGCTGTATTACAAACATTTGAGTCGAACACCTTAAAATGGAATAAAGTTTGCTTTTCTGGCAGGATATTAAACTAAAGAGCATCTGTTAGTCTCCATCAATTAGAACTCCTCCATTTGAGCCCAACTCAGCTCGGCTCCTTTCAAACAGGCACAGAATAGGCCCGCCTTGATCTGTGTCAATTGTCAACCCGGGGCTCAGGGGCACTTCGGCGGGCCAGTGTAGCGGGCGAAGTCAGGGCTAATCCCTGGAAAAGAGGAGAATCACGGGAGAGGAGAAAAGCAACAATAACTAAGTCAAGCGTATAAAATGAAAGAGAAATCTCTATTATCACTCGCCGCGATTCCCAGCAAAGTGGTGAAAATCGGGGTTAGTTTGAGATGCGAGTCAGACGCAGAAGGGAAGAATATGGGGGTCCCCACGGGTTGGGAGACTCACAGGACGAAAAGGGCAATATTCTGGAGAAAAAGGGGAAGAAGAAAGCCTCTCTCCCATCCCGACATAACCATTAAATGCAGTCTGACTTTATGCTGTATAGAGAAGGAGGGACTAGAAAGGAGGCACAGTTCTCTGAAGAATGAATGGGGTTTTTGGCGGATTAGGGACGGCCCAAAGGATGAAGAATAACTTCTGCATAACTTTAGAGCTATTTCTTTCTCGCCCCATGCAAGAGCCAAGTTTAAAACCGGTGGAGTTAACCCTTCTGTTCTTACCTGAGTTCATGGGGTCATATCAAAATCAGTAGTTTAAACTGCAAGTTAAACATGTATTTGTGGTTAAGAAAGGCCATTGTCTGTTTTGCTTGCATGCTAAATAAGATCATGGATGTCGTGTCAAAACTTTAAAACTTTTGTCATCCACCTTTTCTCTTATTTAATTTATCCTCACAGAGCCACATTTGCCCATTAATATGAAGATATGCATTAGTTTTAACATCATTTTAGACATTTTAAAATTTACTCTTCATGTTATTCCACTTGAATAATATGAATAAAATAGATTTGGTATGAGCTGCTTCAGTGATGTTTGCAGTTTTTCCATAGCATTAACATCTTTTTTTAAGACAAAGAGTTTATGAGGTGGATTACACAGTGTGATTGACTAATGAGTAAATATGACATTATGACATACTTGATTTTCTGGGCCGTCTGTTGGAAAGAACATAATCTTCCATTATCAAGTGTTTGATACCACTTTTCAGTTCGATGCTAAATCATTGCTCACATTGCATAGATGTGTAAAAACCCTTACAAAAGAGAGGCCCTTTAATCTGAGTAGTACATTTATTCAGTGTGTCAACACATCACCCATTTACTTGCAACTCTGCTGTCAGTGATTAGTAAACCTGAATCTTCTTCTTTAACATTTCACCGGGTTGGAGCATCTTTGACCCATCATCTTCACCCAATCTCTAGATCGCCTAGAGTCCACAGGTTTAATTAAAAGGATTTACACCATGAAACTGAGATTACTTCCTGTTCTCAGCTTCTTCCCTGCACAATATAATTGTAGAATACACGACTATTGTGCTCTGAATCACGCGGGTCTTCTTATGTCTAGTTCCTGAAGAGCCCTCATCATCACATCCTCTAATTTATGGACCTAATTAGTGATGCAGTGATTTTTGTCCTCTGGATCTTTCTGTCTATTAGATGCTAATGAAGGCATACCTTGGTCATTTCTGTAATCCAGCTTGGGGATCTGCTGATTATTAGGAAAGACACGAAAACGTGGGTAAAAATCAACATATTGATTTGATATACAAGCAACTACTACTACTGCTGCTGCTGAGGTTAAGCCAGAAAAAGTTAAAGATATTTATGAAACTGTGCAAAAAAACAAAAAAACAAAAAACAAACAAAAAAAATCCCGGCAAGATCATTTAAAGTTCATGCTGCAATCATTTCTTTTTCCTTTTTTTTTATCTGCCACGGTGGAAAAATAATAAAGGAGTGAGGGCCATCACATTACAATTATAGTGAACTCTGGTCAAGAAAAGAAGAGTTAACGAGCTGCCGGTGCCATGTGCAGCAAGTGCAGCATCAGGGGCCAGAATTATCAGAGGAGGCATCAGAGTGGGCCGTGAACGCAGCGCCGCATTCTCTCCCCGCTTATTTTCATTAGGCTCTGATGACTGCGGAATTGATGCGGCCTCAAGTTATCAAGAGCCGCTAATTTCGCATTAACGACCATTGACTGCGGTCGCTTGATTTCGACGGGGTTTTTGACAATTATCTCAATCAGGATTGGAGCCCAGATCGTTTATACCTTGACTCCGTGATTATTTGCTGCGCGTCGCGAAAATGCGTGGTGTCAAGAACCCGCAAATAATGAGGAGAGCAAGAGGAAGGGCTATCTCTCTCCAACAGGCACATTAACACTTCCCCCTCACTGAAAATGTAGTGACCAACACCACGTAAACAGATAGATAGATAGATAGATAGATAGATAGATAGATAGATAGATAGATAGATAGATAGATAGATAGATAGATAGATAGATAGACAGACAGACATTTGGGATGGTTATTTCAGGATGATTTGCAGTGTTACATAAATTGTTTTACATGTATGGCAAACAGTTCCTTTCTGCAGCTTGCTCAATGTCCTCCACATGATTTGTTGCAAACTTTAAGAATAAATCACATTGTTCAATAATGGCTTTGTTTTTGTAGATTTCTGAGCATGCAGCTAATGGTTGTCCTCTTGACAATGCAACCTATGGATCTCTGCAGCTCCTCCAGATCTCTTTGGCTACTCTGACTGATGTTTTCTATGATCAATTTAGATGGATGGCAGTATTGGTGTCAAGTTGTGAAATATTCTTCCAATTTCAGACGACTAACTGGTCAATAATGTATTCAAAGCTTGGAATATTGTTTTTTATTTACTGTCCTAAATCTGTTTAAAACATTATTGATGATGTGCCATGTGTGTTACACTCAGGTAACATGTTTAATTTTGATCCCCCAATTAAGCAATTTGTATCAAAAACAGCGCACCTCAAAGTGAGTCAGAACTGCTCCCCAGGGTATAACAGCCCCTCCGAAGTCTTCCTGAACATCTCATCAGTCCAGGTACAAAATAAACACAAATGTCTTTTCTGTGTTTTAATTTTAAGCTCGCAGCTGTCTACTCGGTCACAAATTTGATAATGCCACTATGAAATTTGAGGAAGCTCTATTTTCCCTGTCATGTATGGAAGAATCATTATTTCATTTTAGCATTAATAAAAATGAATTAAAAAAACAACAACATATTTGCACATATAAAAAACCCTGAATGCATGGAATTAAAATTTATATTTGAAATTTTATATTGAAAATTAAGCTGTACAACAGCAAATAATATTTTCAAACGACGGCAAGGCAACAATTAAAAACTGTACAAAAATTACAAATTTACAATATGAAAAAAATAATACTGTACAGTTGATAAAATGTGCATGCGTATTATTGTGCATAAAAAAACAAACCATAAATTAAAACTATCTCTGCTAAAACCAGCAGATTATTTAAAATAACATCAGTGATTTTATTAAATGAGTTTATTTATTGTCTTCATTTCGGGTTTTGTTTAAATGATCACATATTAAATGCTCAAAGTGTTATCCGGCTTATAGTTCAAGTACTTTGACCCGGGGCTTTCTCGCGAGACTTCACATCACAAGTCACATGACCATGCTAGTTGAAAACGAGGAAGTCATGGGTTGTTTGGAGTGACTGGCCAAAACAAAACTGTTTTTCAGCCATGTCGCTGCACAGATATGAGCTGGGTTTTCTACTTATAATTCTAAATATTTATTCTCTCGGACTTATTGATGCCGTGAACGTCACCGCTTCGGATTCAGCTGCAAACCCGCTACAAGCTCCCAGTTATCAGAGCCACAGCTCCTCTGCTGTTTACAAGCCTGCTGTGGACTCTTCGTACTCCATCAATCTGCTGTCCTCCTTCCCTGAAGACGTGGAGATCAGCGAGTATTGCTCAGAGATGCTCCGGCTGTTCGGTCAGCGGTATGTAGCTTATGTGAACTGCCTGATTCCTGCTGCTCGACCCGTCAGAGTGTGCCAGAACTGCTCCCCAGGGTATAAAAGCCTCTCCGACGTCTTCCTGAACATCTCATCAGACCAGGTACGAAATGGAACACAAATATCTTTTCTGTGTTTTAATTTTAAGCTCTCAGCTGGATTTGCTCATGCGCTGTCGACTCAGTCACGAGTTTAGTAATGTGACTGTGAAATTTGAGGAAGCTCCCTTTTCCCTGTCATGTAATTGTATTGCATCGGTAATAAAAATGTATTAGAGCGCTCAAATAAATATATATTTGCACGTATACCTAAATTGAATGTTCGTCTCTTCAGATGGGCCCTGGGAATGTGAGCTGTCGGGACAGCATTCTGCGCAGTGACCGACTGATGCTCGTCTTCCTTCTCTACGGCAACCTGGATACCATTTGGGAAAAATCAAATTGTAAACGTAAGTTCTAAAGTAATAGATTTATAGGATTATAAACAACACACATTCTCTGGCTTGTGTGTGTGTGTGGTTTTTTTTTTTTTTAATAGAGTGTGCATGTCTTTAAACTGCACACCCCCTATAAACATGTGACCCAGATTGTAATGACTGGAATTTCAAACTGTCCTCATTCATGGGCTTGGATAAAATTCAATGATTATAACTGGATCAGATATGGTAGATTTACTTACAAATTTTTATGTCGGCAGAAGAGTGTTGTTGTTTCAGGGTACACATTTACTGTTGCTACAACTGCAACTGATAGACATGCACGATTGCTTAGTGGAGGAAAAAATGATAAAGAGTTTCTTCATTGAATAAATAAAAAATATGGGAAGTGTGGCAAGCATTTGTAGTTGGTCCCGCTGGGTCAACACTAAATAGAACCAGCTTTATGCCAGAAAATTCAATTTTAGGCTTTTCTGACCAGAAAACCTTCTTCCAAAATACATTGAAGTTTTTGACTGTAACATGAAAATGTCCCAAAGGGTGTGAATTCCCTTGCTGACCAATCTAGAGTGTTGATTTAAATTCCAGTAACATTAGCTCCCCTCTTCATTACAGTGTGACCAGATGTAGAGTACGAGACGGGTGACAAGAATATGAAATATGCAATGAAACTTCTCCTGAAAATGCAATAAAAACAGGTCACACTGCTTTTATATTTATGAGATTAAAAAGCTAAAAGTTCTGCTCCTAATGTCGGAGAAGTTATATTTAGAGATTTGGTAGTAGAAACAAAACAGAAGTACTGCAAAAAAGAAAAAAAAAAACACAAATTAGGTTTAGAAAGCTTTATTCTCCTATTAGTGTCTCAACATTAACCTCATTTATGATATTAACTTTGGAGTGTACTCACTTTATGTTTACTTCAATGCAACACTAAACCCTCAAAAATGTAACAAGTCATAAAAATACACAAGAACTAACGCATCTGCTGTATTTCGAAATATTTGTCTGTATCTCATTATGAACTAATTGTGTCTTCATCCCACTTTTTTATTATCATTTGAGAATCTTATGAGACGTAATAAAATGCCTCCACATGCTGTAATGCATCTTACAACTGTTTAGCTGATTTTTATTTTTTTTAAAATACTGTTTTACAGAATGTGTCACTACGGATTTAAAAGGCCCGAACAATGACACACTTTACTACCTGACTCTTCTCAATCAAACCATCACCTGCTTTGAGAAGTATAAAGAGGTACGACATGATCTGGTTGTGCATCCGTCATTTTTTTCTTTTTCATATATTTTGTTCCATAAATGGACTCTGGTGACTTTTTTTCTACACTCTTCCATACAGGGTAACCATACAGAACTGTGCAAAAGTTGTACACTTCCTTATAAGGATCTGAATGACATGTACAGTGGAATGGAGAAGAATAGCACCCTGTGTATTGACTTGGAGGATTCGGTACGTATTTGTACATGATGTGTGTGGGGGGAGTCGTTATTATGAAGAGGGAAAACTGCACCTCCTACAGGAAGATGTCTAAACATGTATATATATATATATATTTTCTTTTGCATTTTCTGAACTACTTACTGTTGGTCAGGTGTGAGGAAAAATAAAAGAACTAAACTGATTTGGACTCAATAAAATAAGGAACATGACATTCCACTTGCGATTAGGAACAAGTAGCACTTGTTCCTAATCTACAATAGCAGCAGAAAGTAGATGTTCATCTGAAGGGAAGGTTTGATCAGGTTAAGTTAATGCTGTTCTGGGACTGATGAGGTCTGCTGCGACTGAACCCGTTGACTCATTTCAGATGAATATGACCCGCAAACTCTGGAGCAAGAACTTCGGTTGCTCCTACCCGCACGGGGAGACGATTCCTGTCATCGCCGTGTCCAGTTTTATGCTTTTTCTGCCCATCATCTTCTACTTGAGCAGCTTCCTTCACTCGGAACAAAAGAAACGCAAGCTCATACACCGTGAGTAACCAGCTTAATTCAGCCATTGTCACACGCAGGGAGATTTTTTGACTGGGTTTATTTGAGGGATTTGGGGTCTTTGTGGTTGAGGTTTGGGAGGGGTGGATTGACTGTGATATTGTGGATTTGATTATAGATTATAGAAGAGTTTTAGTTTGTATGTGTGTGTTTATATTTTGGTTAAAAATTGATATCTGCGGTTTCCCGATTCCAACAGGTAAGCATAACACACCAGTACAAATGAAGACGATGAAATATAATAAAATAAAATTAAATACGAGAAGGTAACAATTTTTCTCCTGAATCGAAGTAACAACAGTTACCCAAGTTCAGAACCATGGAAAACATTATAAAATCACTGTTGTATATGGAGAAGATAAACTTTCAAATAAAGTGGAATATGCAGGTTATTTATTTCTACAAGTAGACTGTAAGTAGATTTTGTGAGAGGTGATTATTGGTGGCATCAGATGAGACAGAATCAGCATGGAGACAACAATCTCCTAAATTAAGACTTCATTCCTAAACCAGAAAAGGAGGTGAATTTAACCTCACAGCATCACTTTAGGTTCTTTCCGACGTGGTCAAAATGCTCACATTAAAGACGAGCTTTTCCTTTAGTCAGTAATTGTGCTGTATGCAGATCTAATCCGGTAAAGCACGTTGTTAGAAAACTACACATTTTATTGAGCTTCAGATTCTTTCTTATTTTTTTTTTCCAAACTTCATTTTTGATCATCTGTGCTTTATTAAAAAAAAGATTTTGTATCTGTTTTTGTCTTTCTACAGCCAAGCGAGCAAAGTCACACAACAGCCTGATGAACATTCAGGACAAACAAAGCTGAAATAAACTCTTTTTTGGACTTGGAGAACTTGTGTTGTTATCCATCACAACACAATTTCTGAGGTGTTTTTTTGGACTCCATAAACATAAGACTAAAGAGCAAATTTTTTTTTTTTTACTTTTTTTTTTCTTCTTACCAATAAGAATATTCACAAGACTAGGATGGATCAATATATAATTAGGAAGAATAGAAATGCACTCGGCTGTAAAATGTCCAGAAAGGTTTGTGTTCATTAAATGTTTGCTTTCACATCCTGTTGGGAGCTTTTCTTAAAATTCATTGTCCAGGAGGTAATTTCTGAATTATTAATAACAAAAACATATAAATGATTACATTTGGGATCTTTAATGCAGAAATTTACAGTTTAATTACATGAATTGGTTAATAAAAATCTAAGTTAATCGTGTGAATCATGAATAATTTAAATGTTAATTTTTTTTTTTTAAATGTGCAACAAGTCTGCTTAGTCACAAATTACACGATTAATACCTTTAATGCAGGTTTTGTGTTTAATCACTTTAACTTCTAACATTGCAAACTAATCAGATGGTTAATATATCTGCACAATATCCTTTTAATCCTCCTTTTGCCATTTCTTCCTTTTTAACTTGTTAACAATCTTTGGGTTGTTAAGTGCATCCTGCTGTCACTATAGAAAGTGAGTGGTCTGAATATCATGTGTGTGTGCCCAGGTGTTTGTGTGTGCGTGTGTGCGTGCGTGCGTGCGTGTGTGTGTGTGTTTGTAGCTGTATGTGCTCTATTTATGGATGGAGAAATGGGTTTTCTGTCTCTAATGTATGTCCAGAAGAGAGCTGCAAAAAGGAAGCACTTGATGTCCATTAGTGGTGACATGTAACTGCTGTAAGGAGGAGGGGTGAGGGCTGAGGGTGCACATTGGTTGGCCGGGGAGTAAATAAAGACATTAGACACAATGTAAGAGCACTCCAAAGTACCACACTGTGATGTTACCTGTTTTCTAGTCAGCTTCTTTTTTTTTTTTTTTTTTTTTTTGGGGTTGCATAAAGCTTTTAATGTGCTCTGTTGTTGTTTTTCACTGATGTTTAATTTAATTTGTTAAGGGTTTCTGCATAAAATCATCTTCAGAATGGATGAGTATTATGTTGATAAATATGCTCTAAAGTAATGCAAACTTTAATTTTCAAATGGAAATAAATCCAGTTTGTAGTCTAATTTCCAAACAGACTTTTATTTGCTGACTGATCTGAACAATATTCAGGTTTTATAAGTAATCAAAGTTGCAAAAAAAAAAAAAAAAAAAGATAGAAATTTAACTTTTTATTTAAGTCAACATTTTTCCTTGACGTTTTTAAAAAGCTGAACAGGAGCGACTAGTTACTGGAATAGTTTAGTAACACATGTTTATTTAAAATGCTGTGTGCTTGGAAATGCATTAGCTTGGCTGAGTTACTGTGCATTTATTTGTAAACACATTTTAGAGGAGCAAAGGTTTTTTTTTTTTTGTTTTTCTCAAAGTGAAAGGAAGGCAGAAAGCTTTTTCCTTGTACTAATCATGTACAAGAGAAATATTAAATATAACCCCAGTTCAGACTTGTTAATTTCTAACATTTTGCATTCTATGATTAAGAAGAAAAATCTACAAAATGTTAAGTGCGTTGTAATTAGCCTCCCTGACATGAAACCTTATAGGATCACCTTTTGCTACCATTGAAGCTAGATTATTGTTGGGTTATGCAAATGCATCTAAACACAGTTATGTTGTAACCGTCTGTATGGTTTGTTCTGCTGGAAGGTGAAGCTCAAATTGATTATAGTTTTACAATTGATTTGCTCGTGTTTACTGTCATTTTCTTGTCATTTCTGAACAACTTTCTTGTCTCTATCACCTGTGTGTTTATGATCTTTTGCATCCAGTAGACAGATTCTTCCACCTGAGCTGTGAGTGTCTGCATCTCCTCCAAGGCTACCAATGGTTGGTTGGTTGGTTCTTTGGTTAATGCTCCTTTTTTTTCTTTCCTGGCTTGTCAAGTTTAAGTAGATGACCGTGTGTTGGCAGGTTTGATGTTGTGCCATGCTTTTTTTCACTTGTGCTGTGCAAAATGTTGAAAGCTACTTCTCCAGTCTTTTCTCTGTGTCCCTTCGTCTTCATGGTGCTTGTTTGATCACTAATGTCCTTGAACAAACATTTATCCTGGGATTAGTCTGGTGGACTACTGTTTACATTTACAATTGAGGTAACTTCTGAAGGCCATTGTTTGAAATGGATTTTATTTAGGAATATCAGAGTAAATGGGGCTGTTCGTAAATGTAAGTGAATGAATTGGATGCAAAAACGATTAAATGAAGGATTCTAAGCAATTAAAATTTTACCTATAAATCCTGAACTTGACAGTCGATGTAGCTCCTATTAGAGAGTGCATTGTGCTTTTTACTCATTCGATTATTACTTTTCACTTTCCAAACTGACAGTTTAAATAATTTATCACTGCTACATTTTATTGTCATTTTGTCCCTAATTATTTTAACATTTTTGATTCTAAGAGATGCAAGACAGATGGATATTAATGAAAACACTTGAGGCAAAACAGAGCTTGATTAGTCATGTATTAAAAAAAAAAAAGTTTTATTAGTTAATTGGGCCCTGTTTAAGAAGAACCAGTCCTGCTTCTTTGTACAGGTACAGCCCCCTTGTTCTCCTGTGACTTGCAACAAACCCTCCATTTCCCCCCTTCCTCCCTCATCATTTGCAGCTAATCTAAACGTGGGATAAAGATACTTTGGCCGAATAATCGCAACAACACACCGGTTAAACACCTTTGGCTTCTTGGTCTTCTGGAGTGCAGCCACGGTCGGCCATCAGCGGCTTACTCAGCATTACCAACATACCTGGTCGCATGATCCTGCTGCTGCGGCCAAACGGAGAGCCTGGAAACCACAAGCTTTCCCTCATTTGCGCTCCAGGACAGAAGTGCGTTGAGCGGGCTCACGTGCGCTCAAGAATGACAGCTTTGATTCCTGTTAAGCCCTGTTGCTTCCCGGAGGCACACCGGCTCTGTGAGCAGGGGTAAAAGTCAAGAAAAACTCAGAGGCCGACACGTGATTGAAGGGAGAGCAGTGGAAAAGCTGGCGGTTTTGGAAAAGCGGCCGTTCAGTGGTGGAGGAAGTATTTAGATCCTTTACATTTTAATTGAAGGGGAAAAGTAGCTATAATCCCCTAGTATGTATGCAGACGGTATGCACACACAACTGGAATTGAAGGCTTTTTAAAGTGAGGCAAATCTTGTTGTTCTTACTACTACTGAGGCTTATTGAGATGAGTTTTGTCTCGGTCATAGTGTGCGCTATGACTTCTGGTTTCTTCTAACAAGGCGTCAGCTTTTTAGTAAAATCCACATCTTTTTCATAGAGTTGGGGTTTTGGGAATGCCTTTCAAACAGTTTATGGTGCCTGCTTTGTTGTATATTAGGGAACATTGCCTTAAAATCAATTATCTAGCTGCTTGAGGTGAATTTGACATGATGATACAAAGACATGATAGGTGTCTTTAGGTTTTAGTCCTTCAGGTATACTTCTTGTAGCCACATAGCTCAATTTTTGTCTCGTCTGACAGCAAAAGTCTGCTGTAGAAGGCTTTTGGCTTGTCCATCTGGGCAAATAGCTGGAAATTTCAGTCAAGCTTGAGGGGGTAAGTTTTGGATCTTTTATTGTCACTTATTTCTGTGCGTGTTAATGCAAAACTTGCCTCACTTTGGACAGCAACACTGGCTTTCTAGCAGTTTCCAGTTAATGTCGGGCTGTGGTTCCTGAACGTCCTTAGCAGTTTACGTTCCACTGAAGAAGATTGTTCCGTCTCCAGACCTTGGTAAAGTGTTGCCTCATCAAGTACTTTTGCTAAAAATAATTATTTCTTACTGTTTTTATTCCCTCATCAGATTTATTCAAATTAAAGGTTAGATTTTTCTAAAATTTGTCCAACTGCAGTAAAAGATACTGCAGTATCTCTTCATTTATCAGGAGAATGAAGAGTTGGTATTAAGCCAGTAAAACAGTTTAATTTCTCCTAAGCTTTGTTTCCTTCACCTGTTAAGAAAATGTTGACATATTTTTGTTTATTTTGTACATATAAAGACAATAAGGGCATTTTTAGTTCTATTCTTATTGTCAAGCCTATTCTTTAAAAACTGACTGCTGTAGTCCTTGCTATAGTGTTAACATCACACATATTATTGTACAAATATTTGAGTTATGAAATACTTTTACAACTATGACTTAGAAAAATGTCTGTAGGTAAGAAGTCCTTTTTGCAGTTCTTCATAATCTTATCGATAGGACAGAAAACAAACAGGGTAGAGCAAAACTAATTTTCTGGCCTACATGCAAAATGTTATGTGTGGTGGAAAACTGAAATCATCCTGGATGCAGCAGCCCCGTTGTTGCAACATCATTCCGTTTGGATGATTTTCTACTTTGGGAATAGAAATGCTGGTCAGAGTTGATGGGAAAATGGATGGAGCTAAATATAAAAATGTTAGCGGTTGCTCAATAAAGGTAACTTACTAGTGGTTCTGTCAAAGTTGAGACCTTAAGACAATTGAAAATCTTTGGCAAGACTTATAAACGTGTATTTACAGATGTTCTTGATCTAATCTGCACCTTTTTCAAAATTTCATTTGTAAAAAAAAAAAGTTTGAAAAACATGTATCCATTTACTTCTACTCCACAATTTTGTTAATTTTTGTGTTAGTCTATCGCGGGAAATGATTTTTGGATGCAACATGGCATTAATTAAAACATTTGCAAGGCACTCGGTAATAATTTAGAATATGCAAACGGTTAAATGCTCACTCAGGCAGTGAAATGCTCTTTCTGACTAATCCATTCATTCTTTTGTCTTTAGCTCTCAGCTTAGAGAACATGTTAACCTGGTAATTCACTCAAAGCTCCGGAGGAAACTGAAGTGTGAGGACTAAAGCTGAAGTGAAGAATGTTGATGTTTAACGGGATGACTCAAACCTAAAAGACGTAAATAGCTAAAACAGGATGACTGTGAGAGAGCATAAGTGGTCTCACCTGCACAGGCGTCGTGCATCAACTTAATTTACGAGGTGAATACATTTTAATTTCTTCAATCAGAAACCCCCTCTCTCACGTCTAATATTTAAAGTTGAAGTGCTGCAGTTAGAAAATTCAGAGACAACAGTTATGCTGAGCTCCTTTTTGCAGATAGCAGAGAACATGCTTTGCTTTCCACATGTTACCTTGAGACAAGGCTGCATTTGAAGGAGCAGAGAGAAGCTTGCCATGCTGTCAATGATCCCAGCCTCCTGTTTTTCCTTTATTAAACCCCAATTATAAAATTCCATGTTTTGCTCTTTTCTCGGCGAGGTCATGGCCTCCTCGAGACTAAATGCCTCTGTGTTTTCTGCTGGAATCATCCTTCACTCTACCATATTCTGCAAAGTACAGCCAGTTTTCTGAGGGAGCCAGTCTGCGTTTCGTTATGCCATTTTAAGAGTTACCATATTTTCCAGACTATAGAGCGCACCTCACTATAAGCCGCACTCACAAAGTTTTTTTTAATTTTTTTTTTTAAACAGGGAACGTACATGTATATGTACGTATATATATGTGGCGTATAGCTGCACCGGGCTATAAACCGCTGGTATCTCCGCCACTCTCGGTTTTTCACAAGGACCCAGCAGAAGGCTTTGTCTTTAATAAATGTGCTATTAAGAACGCAGGCCTCCGTCTCCAACGCCAAACCATGGATTCGTTCACGCCGAGCTTACGTGCAGCGGCTATCGATCTGTACTTCCACATTGATAGCCTTCAATTTAAAAACTGCATCAGTTTGAAAACATTTCTCCGTTGTGCCTGCTGCTAGCATGTGCTTGTTCTAAATGAAAATCAGCACTTCATTCTTTGATTTCCAATTTTGACTTCCGATGATTCACTTCCTGCTATAGAGCCCCCGGGTGGTTGAAGAAAAATCCACAGAAAAGCTGCACCGGGCTATAAACCCCATGGTTCAAAGTGTAGGAAAAAAAAGTAGCGGCTTATAGTCCGAAAAATACAGTAGTTAGGATTTACAATGTTATGCAACCCCATCCACCAACAACACTCTAAGCTGTCAGTTAGTTAACTGGCTAAAGGTCAGGCTTAGATTACACACCTCTCAACCCCCATGCGAAGAATAAAATGCTTTGTTGAACAAGGCATAAACATTTTACCCTGAGGAGGAATTAACAAGTTGAACACACACTCCTTTAGAGCATATGCAGATTGAATAAGACGTATTATACACCTGTGAGTTGGGTCAAAGTCTGTCAAGCCCTAGCTTATGGTATTAGATAGATTATAGAATCACTCTCTAATAGCAGTCATTCAGTTTCTAATCGCAGCAGCTTGATGCATAAGCACCAAGAGTTCCAGCTAAGGGTTTGTTGGCAACAAGAGCCCCCTTTCTCAAAGGTCTTAAGACAAGTCAGCTGTTGGTGACATCACAGATGCTGGATCATATGTCAGAAACCTTTGCCTGCTGACTTGCATCCCTTGTGGCTCAGCGGCAGCCAAGACCACTTGAAGGGAGAAAGAGCGCTGAGATTCCCTGAGGGGATAAGAGCAGGGAAAGGTGGGAGGGGGGTCACTCTTCAGGGCAAGAACATCTGACCCGGGCGGAGGTTTATTTGTGTGCGCAACCAGATAGACCACATCTTGCCATCAGCTTGAAGAGACAGTTATTAGTCGGAAAATGATCGTGTATGCGAGTCTTTGGAGCTCTGTTTGTGATTATGTGGCTTGTGCTGCAACATGTGCTCCAAACACGCTGCTGTTGAACATAAGACCCTTCACTGAGGTTGGTTTGTCGTTCAAAGAACTGTAGTGCCACCTAAGGTTCAGTAGCACTGATATGCTCTGACCGTTTATGATGTTACTCAGATGCAAGTCATCTTTTATAAAACTTGCAATGTGTAGACTGGAAATTTTGCCTAGAGCTGTAAGTATTTAAGATGCAAATGTGTATAAATTACATGCCTTTTATCTGAAAATGCCCCAGTAACATTCTCTTTCATTTAATTCCTTACATCACCTCTAAGAAAGGTTGGACTATTTAACGGCTGCACAAAATATTCATCACTATTTTTTATTAAAGTATTTTGTTGATACAGTTTTTGTTTTACATTTTCTCCATGAGTAGATGGTTAAAATTTAAGATGAAAAATTCCTTTTTGAAAAAAATGAGCCAAGAACAAGCAATAGATATAAAATAAAATAAAAAGCACCACTAGATGGCAACACAGAGCCAGGTAAATCACTGTCTTCATAGTCTTCTGTATCACGTTTCAAAGCTTAAAAATGAAATATTTGTGCAAATATTGGATTATTTATAGTCGAACCTGTATACACAATGTGAACCTGAATGAATTGAAAAAAAGAATCCACAATAATCTTGCAATCAATTCTGTTTTTAGTCTTTGCAATGATATGCTGTATGAACATTTCACTCTAAAAAATAGCAGTTCAAACAAATAATATACGGACCCAAATTAAAATGAGATGAATCCTCATGACAAATTGGTGTAAACGTCTTACATGAATTGCATGCCATCTAAAAAAGTAAGCAAAAACTGTTCACATGACCTTTCTAGATAAGCTTGTGTCATGTTAAAGTGTTTCTCCCATCAGCTTTTTTCTGTCCCCCACTGTGAATTCATACCAAAAAAAAAAAAAAAAAAACAACCAATCAGGAAATTTCATGAGGTGTCAAAGGCCTTCAAACTGAAGTTACAAATTCTTATTTTAATGAGTTTGCAATATGTTGTCCATGAAATTCAGTTTATTTCAAATTTTAAAACAAACAAAAATATTGCACACATTTCCACACATACAAATACATAAATTCATCAAAAAAAAAATAAAAAAAAAAAAATAGGCAAGTTTAGTGCAAACCGTAATTGTAGTTGGTAGTACGCAGATTGCAACACAAATGAGGTCAATCACAGACAAAGTTCAAAGAGGACATCACAGACAGGCTGAAAATTTTTCACTTCCTGTAACGCTCCAAATGCACTTGCATCATATCATGAGCTTATCTTTGCATTATTTGCAACATTAAAGACAACAGGGTGGATGATTTGGTTTGCATCGAGCTGGAAAGACAAGTCATGCCAACACACATGACCTCTCCGGTCACTTTTCACAACGATGCATGCAGATTAACACAGAAGTCTCTACTAGACGAGAGTGAAAACTGAAGAATTTGTTTCTTACTCCGAAGACTTTTAAATCAGATCTGGTCAAACTATATTTGCAATTAATTTGTGTCCTTCCACCCAGTAGATCTTATTGTGAAGCTATGCAGGTATTGCTGTAAAAATAAGTGCATTAGGCAAATCGGGGGCTTGAACAACATGTACACAATTACAGATGAAAATGATTAATCATGATAAAAAAAAAAAAAACTAAAAAAAAAAACTAAACTAAAGTGTGCGTCAAAATAACAGGTATAGAAACTGAAATAAAAAGTCAAATTATTTGACAAACACTGTTTGACCCAATCTGAACAATCTGCTGCTCAGTGTATTGAATAAATATTTAATACTGTATCAGAACAAAAAGAGCTTTTATTACTTCCCTGGAATATTTTGAAGTCATTTTGTTCTTTGTCTCATTGAACTCAGTAGGAAAATAAAACGTCTCTTTCTTTATTATTATTATTATTGTTATTATTATTATTATTATTATTATTATTATTATTATTATTATTATCCTCATTTAAGTGTGCAAAGACTGCAACAACTATAACAGTTAAACTGGTAACACTTTGCTATAAACCCATTTGTAGCATTTATAA
Source organism: Poecilia latipinna (assembly GCF_001443285.1). Lineage (NCBI taxonomy): Eukaryota > Metazoa > Chordata > Actinopteri > Cyprinodontiformes > Poeciliidae > Poecilia > Poecilia latipinna. Next base: position 34,186 of record NW_015113901.1, on the reverse strand, counting down.
ACAATAACCACTTATAAGATAGGCTAGAAAGATTTTGATGTCTGTACAAATATACAGTGCTGCCCCTAGAAGAGTTTTTCAGTTTTTTTTTTATTTTTACCACATCTAAACAACTCAATAACATCTAAAAAGCTGCTTGTAATGATGATTTCATGATTAGCGAAAGAAAAACTATCTAAACCAAAATTATAGGAGGTCTGCAATATTTTAGATGTTGTTTTGGGTTGTTTTTGTGACCTCTTGGATGAATCATAGATGCTCTCTTGAAGTAATTTTGGTTCACCAGCGTCAACCAAAACCCTAGAAATGTCTTTCTAATACTTTCTTGCTTTTTGCTGTCTGTAAGGTTACATCTAAGAGACTTCATCATTCTGGCAGAATTCAGCCTGTAATTGAAATTAGCCAAAAAAGATTGTTTGATCACACTTAGTTCATGTTTACACCACTGTGGTGATTACTTTTTCACACAAAGCTGGGTTGGCTTATAAATGGCTTTGTTCTGTAAATGAAATAATTATTTTTAAACAACTATTTGTATTTATTCAGCTGTCTTTGCATCAGCCTCTATTTGATGACCTGAAATATTTAAAATGGACAAAACCAGAAAAGAAATATGTCAAAAACTCAACAGCACTGTATTTTTGCTTTGTTCTATTAAATAAAATATCCCTGTGGGTTTTACGGTTGATTAAATATAAATAGACAGTAGAATATAAAGAACTATAAAAGTATAAAATAAAAACATCAGTTTTACTTTAAATGTACTATGTGTTTTTTGCAGCTAAATTATGAATTTTAAAGCCAATTCCTGAATGTTTATGAATTTCTTTTAAATGCTCAAACAGACAGAAGTCAAAGTGTTATCAAGAGTCCCCTTCATTTGTTCCCTGTTAGCCTTGAGGATCAGTTACAGTGAATGTAGCCCGTGCAGCATTACTTGAAATGAGTCACCATGCAATCGTCTAGCCACTAACCTGACAGTTTTTCATGTTAATGAATAAAACACTGTGCAAATGGGTAAAGAGACATTCACTGTAAATATTGTTTCAGAAGCATAAATCAGGGGTTATTTTGTGGTTTCAGATTGCTGTGTAGTCAGTTCAAGGATGAAGTCCAGATGCTTATTCTAAAGCAGTAGGTAGCGTTACAAAAACTAGAGTGAATTTGATGAGAGGAGTCTCTCTCCCTACCAGTAGCGGATCCCCTAGTAGCCCCACCCTCCCCTTTATCCTCCCCTTTCTCCCAGCATTGCCCTAAGCTCCCAGCAGCTTCTTGACAAGGTAGCCTGGCATGCTGTAGAGGAAGAGGCCGATCATGATGAGCAGCAGCAGGGCCAGCACGATCTTGATGATCAGCCACTTGTAGCGGTTGCACACCAGGTAGCGGATGGCTTTCAGCGGGCTCAGGAACCACAGGAAGGTGGTGTCTGGGCGACTGGAGGCAGGTTCGATGGGATGGAAGTGGGAACGTTGGAAACAACATGCAGGTGGAATGGGCGGGTTGGAGGAGGAAGGGGGTAAAAAAGGGATAATGAAGATAATGAAGAACACAATGAAGCACAGGGGCAGAAATGGGAGAAAGAGAAAGCCGTAGTTAGTGCACTGAACGCAATGCTGCAGTTGTGAGTCGTTTAGGTTACTCACAATCTAATGATTCAGAGGAACAAAAGCACAAATCACAGTCAAAGCTTTACAATAATGGTTGGTAAAAATGGGTAGATGGGTGGAAAAATGCACGGATGACTGAGCAACAGCTCCAACAGCTGGCATTGTTTCTACACGCCTTACTGGCAGCTAAACAAATGCAGACCAACACACCCAAAAGAGAGCTGATTCAGTCTAAATAATTGCCTTTTATAACTTTATCTCATAATCATCATAAAAAGCTGTTAAATTCACTGCTTTTCAGTAACAAGTGTTTATTTATCATTATGTTGAAATGAAATAATCTACAAAATAATTCAGTTTAAGGAGTTAAATGTTTTTCAAGTTTGTGACCCTGCAGTGAGCAAGGCTTCATAAGAGGCAAACATTTCATTTTGCTTCTTACAAGCAGTGCACATTTCAGTTAATACTCCAAAGTCAGACGTGCAAATTGAGACAAATGCCAAAATTCCGTCACATAGTTAAATATTAGACATGACAAGTTTGGAAGGGTTCCCAGGATCTCTTTAAAGAAAATTGCAGCACAACTTAGGTTTGCAAAGCTGCATTTGAATGAATCCCAATACTAAGGTTAAACCAAAGCAAAGATTTTTGGCCAAAATCCATGGCACCTAATAAAAAGCAATACCCAGGTTCCTTCACTCCAACTGTAAAGCACAGTGGAAAATGATTTGAGCTTGGTTTGCTGCCAGAGAACATGTGGACTTTGCATCTTTCTAATAGCAGAAGTATGGCTGACATTTGGTCAAGAAGGCAGGAGAGCTATCCAAACAGAAGAGTCCATTCACAACAACGTAGGAAACTAATAAAATCATTTGTAGGTTATTGATTCTTAAGTTGGTTCTAGTAGTTATTAAATTATGGGGCTTACTTTGCTTTTCACAAATGACTTTTCTATTTTAGTAGCAATATTAAACCTGCTGTCTGTTTTGCTTACTTGTAGTTAAATCACAATAATTTTAGAGTCAGGTATGTCAAAAACCCAGAATTAATAGGGTGCACTTTCTTTTCGCATAAAAGAAACCTGAGAATACTTTTTATTTCGCAGAGGAGCATCCTTACAAACCAAACTCTTTTGTGACCCTGAAACACTCCACTCCTTTTCATGAACCATTTATCCAACACTTTACTTAAAACACCTGTTCCAAATCAGTCAGGTGGCTACACATGAGATGTACAATGGCACTTGTTGACAAGAGACACTGAAACAAGAGACAAGAGACAGTATGAGTGAAGACTGATCTAATTCTAAGGTAGAGGGAGACAAAAGTTGGAGACAGCAGAGAAAACAAGACAAGAGGAGATAGTAAAGACAGCTGAATCCATCAGAGACAGTGAAGAGGGGGCAGAGGCTACCAGCGCATCAGGCCCCCAGGATCTTCTTGACAAGGTAGCCAGGGATGGAGTAGAGGAAGAGGCCCAGCATGAGCAGCAGCAGTATCAGCCCCAGAGCCTTGAGGATCAGCCAGCGGTAGTTGTGCCAGATGAAGTAACGAAGTGACTTCAGAGGGCCCAGAAACCACATTAGACTCGTATCCGGGCGGCTTTTCAAAAGAAAGCAGGGGGAGGAGGAAGGACAGGAGCGCCGGTGAGGCAGAGAGTAAAGGGAGTAAAGGGTGAGTTGTGTGCACAAAAAAAGAGGGGAAGGGACGAGGGGAGGGGAAGAGACAGGGACACAGTTGAAGACATGGTAGGAGGAGAAACGAGTGTGTAACAGTGGCCTTTTTAACAGTGCAGAAAGCAGTGTTGGTAAAAAAATAAATAAGAAAAAAATCATCTGGAATTTGATTTATGACACACTGCTTATTGCACATCATGAATGAATGTCCAAAAAAAGGAAGGCTAAAGAGACCTTTGAGTGTAGTTGCAGAAAAGGATCCACACACTTTCTAACTGGAAAAGCCAGTGTTTGTACTGTATTTGTAAAAAAAAAAAAAAAAAAAAATTCCAATGAATTTGAGTCTTACTTTGGTTTCTCCAGTGGGTCCGGCTCATTTCTCCCCAGTCCCACAGGACTTTTCTCTGCTTCCTCTGCAGTGACAAGGTGAAGCTCAGCCTCAACTTTACCCTGAAAACACAACATATATATTTTTTTCCTTTTACAAATATGGATAATAATTTTAAAGTATTTTACAAAAAAATGGCTAAGATATGAAAAAAGACTTTTTAGAAAATCTTTTCAGAAACCCTTCTTTTGCCACAACCATTTTCCACTTTAATAGTTATTCTATCCTCTCTACCTTCAATTTTCCATTTTGGTTCACCTATAGTGGCTATTTGAAATAGAAATAGAAATGCCTATTTCTAGCTATTACTTTATGAAGTCTCTGTCATTTCTGAAGACGATGATGTTCTTACTGTGAGCTCCATCTCGTCGTTCTCATCACGTGCCACAAAAGGCCACCAGCCTTTGACCCTTTTCTGCTTGAAGATAGAAATGGTGGGAAGTTCTTGTTCATTTCGGATCATGTCGAGGTTGCACTGCTTGGCTGTCTTTGCGCCGCGGGGGAACCTGTTCAGGTCCAGCTCAATAGCCCCTGGAAAATGGCGATATGAACAGCAGTCAGATGTCACTCTCAGATAAATTAGTTTGCAGGAACAAATATTCCTGCCCCTTCAGACTGAGTAAAATCCTTGGGTGCATCTCTTGAGTAAGTCCAGAGAGTTACGTCTAAACATATCCCACTCCAACAGCAAGACTGAAATAATGTCCCAACAGCATTTCAATCTAAAAAGTCAAAGCATGACTCGGTGCTCTACAACTTGCTCTAATAAAAGAGAATAATCATCAGCCCTTACCGAGAAAGTCATCAGCAGAAAAGTGGTCGGCGTCCCAGACCTGCATCGTGAGACGAGGAGGGATCTTGTATTCAGTCTCGTCCCAGGAGAACATGGACTCTTTCTTAGAGATGATGATCTTCTCTTCAGCCACAAGGTAATCGAACGGGAAGACGAAGCGCCAGTTGAAGTTGCCCTCACCAGTTAGGGAGTGGTAATGCACGTCTGTGTCCTGTTTGTCTTCCTGCTGCCCTTTCAGCCATCTTTGGAAACAGTGAAACGAAAAGGAGTGAGGCAGGTCTCCAAAGCAGTATGACATGTAAACAGATTTTGCTGTTTGATTATAAAGATCATGCATGTAAAAACTTGCAACAGTTGGTTAGTACATCAGCTTAGTGATTGGGATAAAATTTGTTGCGGTACTTGACAATTTAGATTTGTTAAATGAACCAATCCAATACAGAAGGTAGAAGAAAGGCAATTTTAGTAGTCTAAAATCACAGCATGTGGCTCCTAAAGCTTAAATCAGATTTAACGTCTTCATCATAGTGTCAAATATAGTCAATAAAAAATTTCAATTTAAAAATTTGCTTAGGAAGGTGTATTTAAAATATTGTTTGACAAAATTAAAGCTTCAAATATAAAAGTAGCTGTTTTCATTAACAGTTGAGTGAGACTGGCTTCATGAGTCAGGGGGGCAGAAGAAGAGCTGCTCTCTCAGTTCTCAAAAACACCAATAGGTAGATCAATTTTCTGCCATCTTTGAAGAATCTTGATGAAACAAAGTGGTTTGATTTGGTAACTGAGATGCTTATAACAGGCTGGGCAATAGGTGGAGGCGAGAAACAGCACCAGGAAATGTTATTTCGGATAAAGTGGGAGGTAACCTTGCTTACATCTGAAACATCCAGGGTTCCAACACATTTTCTGTTTGAAGATTTTAGACGTTTCAAGACTTAAATTTTATTCCATTTTCTCTCTGTGTTTAAAGTGTAACTGTAAATATTTAATTGGATTTGATTTTTTTTGTTGTTATAGTGTGTGGGGCTTAGAGTTATTAGTAGCACCAGAGATGCAGCATCCCGTGGTTAAACATTAAACTATATAAACATGCCTCTGTTGGCAGTGATGGTTTCTCATATGGGTGACATCGTGACAGGGGACGGCATAAATGCTGCAGGTTATCCCCGAGTGTCATGACTTTCATACTTAATATTGAAATCATAAAAACTACAAATATTTGTGTCACAATCACAGTTATCACAAAAAATTACATTATTCTCAAGGCAGTAAACTCATAATCTTAAGAAAAATCAAACTAGAACAAATCCCGCTTTTGTTTTCCCTTCATTTTTTTTTCTTATAATTACAGATTTTATTTATTAAAAATGCCACCAAGAGTTGACTTTCTTTCTTCAAACTTAAATCCATACATGATGGCAATTCCACTGTCCCAGTCTGCATTGGAACCCTAAACATCACAAGATGTGCTTTTGTTATATCTACGATGATTTTGCTTGGCCGGCTGCTGAAATGATTTAGGATGTTACACTGTGTGTTACGGTAAAGTCAAGGGGCAACGGATTCAGAGGTGAAATCAGCTGTGGTAAAACCGGCTATTGTGAAGAGTGGCAGGAGTGAGGAGGCAGCAAAAATTACATAAATTATTTCTTATTTTCAAATCCAGGCTGCAGAAATGACATCATTCGAGCATGCATACAATGACCAAGCACTTTATTAGGGACACATGGAAAATGTTGCTGGTTTCCTTAAATAAGAAGATGAAGAAAACTTTTAGGCACTTTGACTGTTGATTGAGCAGAGCTAATGTGAAAAATTGGCGGTTTCTAACTGCATTGTGAGAAACAGTACTGCAGGAGGAAATACTTGATTAATGGTGAATGACTAAACTGGTTGAGGCAAATAATTAGATTTATTAATCAAGACAGCAATTAAAAAAAAAAAACAGGATGTAAGCTAAAAAATATTCTGATTTCCAAATTTGCTTTAGAATTCAAACATTGAAACAAAAAGTCAAGACTTTTTGCAGATAAAATATACCTGTGTTTACATATGAGTATCATTGTAGAGTTTACCATATTGCAGTTTCTACGTAAAGAAGGACTCTTGAGGTATCAGTGCAAAAGTGATACATCAGATCTCCTTCATGTCCATCAAGATAGTTGTAATTTTTATTTTTAAGCAGAAAAAAGAGGTGCCCAGTATGAACATGTTGCTCCAAATAAAGTGCCTGGTGAGTGTACAAGAAAGTATGCTTCCATGCAAAACATTTTTTCTTTTTCAAATTAGAAAATTAAAAATCCCCTTAAATATAGCTGCAGTAGAGGACCAAACCACTTTAGAAATAAATAAATAAATTAGAGCAGATATATCCCCACTTGATTCTGGAGTGAAATTCAGGCTGGGCTGAAACATTTCACACAGCTACTCTGCAGCTTGATCAGAGTTCAGACTGTCAGACAATTGTTGTTTTGGATGCACTCTAAAGGGAAATGTAACAATATGCCAGAGTAAAAAAACAAAACAAAAACTTTTTTCTTCTTTGACTTCTGAGATTTTGCTGCAGTCGTTATGAAACTTCATGATTTATTTTTTTATTCTTAAACTAAAAACAACTTTTCTCAGACAGCTAAGGGCAAAGATATTATTCTACTTTAATGCATGTATCTGGCTGGATAATCTGAAGTGCTTTCGGGAATGAGTGTGTGTCAAAGGTTGTATGTGTCTAAGAGGCTCCATGATGACCTGGTGACCTGACAATACTACAGCCGCCTACTGACACTGTAAATAATTAAGCTTGTAAAAATTATACAAATCTAGGTGCGTCACAGTAGGTTTAGTTTGCGTTAAATTACTCTCTTCTTAATGTAAAATGTCAACATGCATCGAGGTTTGGTCCTTACTGCAGTACTTTTTCAGTAGGAATTGCTTTTTGTTGTGTTAGAAAAAGTGGTTGCAACAAGCAATTTTGCGTGCGCCACGTAGCTTTACAGCAGGAAGAGTCACAGAGAACTTAATCAAGGTATTTGGGAGCAGAGAAGCAAGGAATTTCCGCGAGCCATGCGATGGAAAGGTGTGTTTACCCCCTGACATAGATGTCAGACATCTTCTCTCCTGTCAAGAAAGCATCGTCCTCTAGAATTACGTCATCAGTGTTCCAAATAATAACACGGAGCTCAAAACTAGACACCGGCGGAGTTTTAACCGGAGAGGAGAGAAAAGACAACAGACAGGAGACACGCCACAAACAACAGAGACGTGACACAATCACGCACACAGAAAAAAGAAAAGATGGAAACAAAACAAAAAAGAAATAATGGTTAACAGTAAAAAACACATACAGCTCACACCCACGGGACGAGGCCAGGCTGCCTTATCCCGCCGTACCTACCCCCTCACAAATATGTCACTGGACTTTTCCCCAGTGAAGTAATCATCGTCTTCCAGTATTACTTCATCAGTATTCCAAATAATCACCCTGAGCTCATATCTAGTAAGAGGAGGAGGAACACATACAAATGTAGTTGCACTTATGTTTAATGTTAAAATTTACATACAAAAGCTGCATTTGACACAACTAGTAAAAAAAAAAAAAAGAACTCACCTGAATTTAAGCTGGAATAAATATTGTTCTGTTAAATACTTTGAAAGCCCTAAATAAATCTCTTTTTGACTGAATGGTCATCAGGACAATAATAAGAAGTAGAATTTATAAAAATTCAAGGTAACATTTGTTTATTGTTCTCAGCACCTACCTCTTTGGTTTCCGTGGTGATATGTCAATTGCAGGCCCAGGAGCGGGCATGTCCATCGGAAACATGTCCACCCACATCTCAAGTCGGCCCTTTAATAGAAGAGAAAAGGAATCTGTAACGACCAGAGTGGTTTTATTTACAGCCTAGGACCAATCGATTCAATCCCACCTGTTCGATTCCAGGTTTGTCCGGGTTCAGAAGAGGTCTGGTCTCCACATGTTCGGGAACGAGCTTGCAGCCGACTCTAGGGATCTCCTCCCAGTGGTTCAACACGCTCAGGGCTAAATGCTCCTCCGTTTGCTTCTTCAGACCTGCACGATCAATGCAAATGCGAAAGAACAAACTGAAGAGCGAAAACGCTAAAAAGCTGAAAATCGCGCACAATTTTAAGACAACACGCTGAATAATGTTTGAATTGTAATTCTGAATATTGCACCAAGCAGTTGTAGAAGTACTTCCATTGATCTCACAATTTTAGAAGAGAGATTCATTCTTACCATTTTCATCCTCTATTTCTGTTGCTCCAGTAAAGATTCGATTTGCGACTTTGACTTTGCCTCCCGGCCCATAATGAGGTCCATCAATCTTCCCTTCCTTGCAGAGCTTAGCTAGGATCTGGCTGGGTTTCATAGGGTCGCGCCAAATGTTGTAACCATGCCTAAAGTCAACAGATAACAGATATTTTTCAAGCTATAAACTCTAAGATTTTGGGCAGAGACCACTTTTTCAACCTGGGTGCAGGGGTTGCAGTTACTTTTCACAAATTTAACTTGTCTAAATATTTGCAATATGGGGAAAATCCACCTATTTTGAAATAAATGCACGTAAAATCTTTAATGAACAACGTTTCTAACTTTTGTTACTGAAACCTGTGTTGTGCTGTAGCAAAAGCACTAGCTTGTGTGTAAGCATAAATGACAAATTGAGTTTTGTTTTCAGGCCTGGTCTGTTAGCTTCTAAGCTAAGATCTTCAGCTACTTTAGGCTTTACTGTTCTAATAAATTACTGTGCTAATACATTTTACATCTGTATTCCATTTTCTACGTGCAAAGAACTGACAACTCCAAACAGCTGAAGAAATAACTCACAGAATAAAGCATACAGCTACTCACATAGAATAGTTGGACGCAATGCCACACGTGGCTCTGAATTTGCTGTAAAACCGATTCTCCAGGTCAATCTTCGTTTCTCCAATCAGGTCGTCTGTGCCGACCAAATCCCAGTCATACACAGACACTGTCAACATCGACTCCATGGGGAAGGTGGCTTCAATGTCAAAGGATCTGACCGTGAAGAAGCAGATACATACTGATGCATTAAAAAAATGCAGAGTTGGGAAAATAATTTAACTATGTCTCACTTCTACCATTTGACTTCAGAAACTACAAGGGGCTAAAAGTAGCTTTTTCTCCACTCACTTGCCAAACACAGGGTTGAGCTGCTTGGAGATGTAGTTCTCTTTGTCTTTGACTTCTGATTTGCCCAGCTTAATGACGACGTATGGATCGGCCTTCCCATTGATATCAGCTGGATGAAGGTCTGTGGCCTGAGAAAGTAAAAAGAAAATTCATTTAAAATGTCTTCTGCATTTTTAAATCGCTCTTGGATCGATTCCAACATCAAGAATGTCACCCACCCTGACCACATAGACCCGGACAAGAACGTGGATGGGGTCGTTATGCGGAATGCTCTGGAACATCCCCATGTTGGGATCATACCCAGCTTCTCTTGTGATCTCCTGAGAAAGTGGTACTTTGTACATACATAAAGAGCCCTGGGTCACAAAGAGATAGACAAATTGTGAGGAAAATGACCCGAGTCAGCAAAGTTACAGACATTTTCGCTCAGAGAGGCAACTTTAGACATTGTATGTTGTGTGGTTCAGAGTCAATTTGTGCATATAAACCATTTGTTTACCAGAAATCCTTCAAGAATTTTGCAATCCTACTTAGAAGTAAGCAAGTTCTTTAAATATTTTGAGGGCCTTTAATTCAAACTTCTATTCAGTCATAATAAGAGATGTATAAATTAGCTGAATCCTGGAAAACAGAACAGACACTGAATCTGTTTCTATTCTCTAAGAGTAAAAAACAGTCTTACTTTGACCTTATTGAAAAAATAAAAATTAATCAAGTCAATAGTTTATTGAATCTAAGCGTCTTTCTGTATGCTTGGTTGGTAGGCATGTTGGTAGGCACTGAGTTCGATCATTATGGCAGCAGCGTCCAAGCTGGTTGAGTCACATATATTTCCACTCTGTGTTCCTACCTTGAATCTGCCTACAATCCTGTCATCATCCAGGGCGTGTTCGTCATCATCTCCCGCTTTTCCTCTGTACAAGTTGAACGTGTGAAGCCAATCCTCAAAGTTGCCATACTCACTCTCCAGCTCTCTGTTGTACACCTGCATGAGCCAGACAGCATGAAAAATTCAAACGTACTTAGCTGTTTGCTGGCTTGCCGCCTGAGAAACTCACCACTAGCTCATCCACTCTTGCTTTAGGGGGCCGCTTCTCTGAGCCGTCCGCAGCTTGACTCCTCTTCTGCTTGGAGCTCTTCTTCTCTTTGAACCTTTCTTTCATTTTGGAGCCTTTTAGGTGGAGGTCGTCGGGTCTGATATCTGATCAGAATGAGAAACTTTTCGGTTCAAATGGAGTCACGAAGAGGATTAGATGTAGAAGTACAAAACATGTTGCGTTCGAAGCATATCGCCGTTTTATCATAAAAAGTACATTTCCCTAAAATGCTGAAGTCAGGTGATATTACCTGCTAGAACATAAAACCAGAGGATATAGACATCCGAGCCTAGAGCAATACATATTGAAGTGTCACACTGACAGAGTTGGTGGTAAATATATGAGTCTCTGTGGCAAGATTTGAAAATCGATGTTTTAAGTAAAACAAAACGCACTGAAGTTTGTGTCTGTAATGTGACAAAATTTGAAAAATGAGAGGGTTGTAAAAATATTTCCCCTGCAAAAACAACCAATGATGGAGAATCAGAATAGCCCTCATTGTTCTAAACAAAAATTAAAGGCAGAAAATGTGCATAAATATGTCAATATCAAAGATTTAATATTTGTCGTATATATCCTGTAAAAGTCAAACACCTGCTGCCTCAGCTGCTATCTCGAGGTCTTCTCTCTCCTCTGCCTCTGCTTGAGCTGCTTCCTGGGATCTGAGGTTCTAGCAGACCAGCGAAAAAAATACAGAACAAGATTAACATCAGAAAAAAAAACATAAAAATGAGTGAACAGAGCTGGAAAGAACAGACTATACAACCTCCTTCAGCGTCTCAATGGAGGCAAAATACTTGGACCACCAGTCCAGCACTCGCTCATCCGTCTCTTCCTCCTCCTCTGCTCCTCCCTTCTTCTTCTTTTTCTTCTTCTTTTTTTCTTTGTCACTCTCGTCTTCGTTCTTGAAAAAGTCACAAAGACATGAATTTATTCCAGATTGTTGTTGGTTTTTCATTCAAGGCTCTGAAACAGTTTACTGCATGCACTCCTGAGCTCATTGGCTGCTAAATGTCTAAGGGGAACTACTCACCATGTCAACTTTTACAACAGCATCAGACATCTGGGCGTTACATAAAACAGCACAAGGGTTAATGCACAATGGGTGATACAGGAATGAACAGCACAAATACAACGACAGGTAAAAAGCATAGGACAAGCAAGGGTAATACTTCTGAGGTCTAAGGAAGTGCATACAGGACAGATATACATGTTTATTTATTCAGCTTGAAGACAGGACAGAAATCCTTACAGCATCCAACTTGACAACTGTGTCCATCTTTCGGATTGGGGGCTCGGCTTCTAGGCTGACGGAGACGTCACCTGCGGGACGAGAGAAGGTGCGGGAAGAAAGGCTGGGTGAGGAGCGAGCTTGGGAGCAGCCATTGGTTAGAACCATGTAGCCATTCATTAGCTTAGCTGGAGGGAAGCCGATGATGAAATACAGCAGCAGCAGTGGGCAGGAGGAAAGGACAATACAGGAGGAGGCATGCAAGAGAGGAACAAGACAAGAAAATAGAGGTAAGATATCCACAAGAGGGATTTTGAGGAATGAAAGTAAGCAGAAAAAGTCATTAAAACAGAGACACGAAGTTGAATCAAAGTATGCTATTACTTATTGTTTTATTGAGTATAAAAATGTCAACTTGGAAATACAAGAGGAGCTGACACCAATAAATACTAGGGATCCTTTAGGCTGTAAGTACCTGCAGTGGCCCAATTGTTGCAGCTTTTGTCTGGAGGACTGTAGATAAAATGTCTGAGAGTGGAAACAGCGTGGGACCCCACCAGGATGTAGCGTCCGAATGCTCTGCAGTCCACCACCCGAATGTTAAGAGGAGGATGGAGAAGCTCATTTTCTGGCAGGTCCTGCGGTAACAAAATGTCAACATCAAGCTCAATGACTATACATGATGCAGGGTTCCAAAAGCAATGAATAATACTTTAGAAAACAATTAAATTACATGAGAAGGCAATAAGTGAGAAGGTGACAAGTATTGATAAAACAAAAATGTTTGCAGAAAACACATTCCAATACATTAGAAGAGAGAAAAAAAGGCATAAACAGGTGTAAATCTGAAATTGTCCACTCAAATCAAAAGCTGTGGATATGAAAATCAGTTTGAAGGTTTGTAAGGTCTCAGCAGTTCCACAAAAATAATGTGTAATCACCTCTACGTTTCAGTTTGGGTCAAGGAACATCTAAAAGCATCCAGTCGACTGGATGCTTTTAGATGGTTTCCATATGAAACATGATTGTGTAAAAATCCTGCCAATAAAATAGGGACAAGTACATTAAGAGCCTTAAAAGTCAATAATAAAATTTTGAAATAAGTCCTGTAACTGATAGGAAACAAGTGGAAGGAGACCAACACAGGAGTTACATAATTCAATTTCATGTTTCATATGAAAACTCTCTGCAATAACTACAGAGAATGTATAAGGTTCTTTTCAAAGAACCTTATACATAGAACTACAATTGGCTGTGATAAAGGAGGGAGGGATTAACCTTTGCTAAAACAGAAACGGCTTAAACCAAACAAACTTACCACTTCAAACCATTTGACCAGGGTGCTGAAGTTGGGATTCTTCTTGTAGTTCTGAATGAGGGCAGACTGAACTCCTCGACCTGCACACTCAATGTCCACCCGGGGTCGATCAACTTGGGCCAAATTGATCCTTTTCAGGTCCCTTAATCCCCAGAATAATACCTGAATTGGGAAAAAAAGAAGAGTGAGACGGAGGTAACCTGTAAAGCTCAAAACACAAAGTAGGAGGAATAGCTCACCTCTATGCGGTAGCGACTCAGGACGGGACGTATGCCCAGGGGAACAGGGAGGATGGGTCCACGCTCCGAGTCCGTCGGCCCTTCAAGGGGAGGAAGATCAGCCCTGCCTCCTTGACCAACCTAATGTGAGTTGAAAGGTCAGATTTCAAGATTTTTTTTTTTTTTTTTGCCCGAGGGGCCACTTTTAAGCATAACTGATGAAATTAAAAGAACAATCCTGGAACCACCAGCAATTTAAGTCTACTATTAACAATGCTCTACTATTTTTGATACAAAGTGTTCAAATGTTCAGTTAGAGTTATTCTCGCTACGTGTCATTTTGCTGCTACTTGCTACGTAACCCCCCAAAATAATGGAAGTGTTATATTTGTTTAAGACTGTATGTATGCACCCAATTCTTGTTTTTACGTTCATTGTACATGTATGTCTTATGCTATCGTACTCCTGAAAAAGAATCACAGTTAAAAGTCCTACATTATTAGTTTTTTCCAAAATTCTATCTTAAAAACAATCAAGAAGTGTGAAGAAGTGAAAGTGAAAGGATATACAACACTGAAATAATTAGGAGAGCAAGATAAATTGAAATGGAAAAAACAAAAACAAAGGGAGTTTAAAGAGGACCTTTATTTGAGGAACAGCAAAGTCATGGACAGCGATTAGAGCTCGCCTGATCTCCTCTGCATCAAAAGGTATCTGTAAGAGGTAGTAGTCAAAAGACAAAAGGCTTGATTTAAGGGGAAAATAGTCATAGTGATGAGGATGGAAGAAAGTTAAGGAAGGATTTTTACAACAAAAATGGAAAAGGAATCTTATCAAATTTCTAAAATGAAAATCTGTGATCTCACAAGTAGCATCTTTAAGCAGCATGGTTCACTGTGTTTCCTCTGTTACCTGCAGTAGCTCGAAAGCAGCCAGCAGCTCTCCTGCAATGCTGTTCCCTCTGTATATCTGGTAATACTCCAGCTGTGGGGGGAACCTCGGTGGTCCGTAAGGCTCGTCACGCATCTTAATAATGGGCTTTGCAAACGTCCGACCTATAAACTCTGCCTTACCCTGTGCACCACATTGTGTGACATAACAGTGAAGAAAAGTTGAGGGGATCAGGGAAGGGGATTAGACACAGGTCTGGGTGCAGTTACCAATATCAGCCACTTGGTGTCACTATTTAGCCAAAGTGGTGCAATGCTGGAATATTGTTCAGTTACTGATAGTACAACTTGTAGTAGATTTACATAATCATGATTAAATATTTACAATATGAGTGATACATAAGTTATAACATGAGTACTCTATTTAGCAAAAATAAGTGAGAACATAAATGTAAAATATGCAGAAAAAAAACAAGGGTGGACAGACAGAAGGAATGAGGGATGGAAAAGCAGAGATTTTAGTTTGAACGGCTACAATCTTCAGCTATTTTCATTGTTTCACAGGTATATATATATTTTTATAGCTTAGCATCAAATCAAAGGATCTTACCACAGTGTCTTGGTCATAGAACTCAACAACAATGATCGGAGGGTCGTCTCTGAGCTCAGTAGCCTCTCCGAACAGCTCGACATCATCAAACACCAGCAGTTGGTCCCACGTGGGGCAGAGCGTCTCATTTAGAACCTGCGGCACACACCAGCCCGGTTTGCACGTGAATCGATACAAAAACTCACACAGAAGTTAAGACCGCTGTTACCTCAGTAACCTGGCTTTGTGAGGAGAAGAAAACCCGAGCGAAGGGGTCTGAAAGCCCACTGCTGTCAGCCGCAAACAGACTGCGGGCCTGGTACATGTGAGCTCGGAGCTGAAACACCTGCTTCACTGGTGAAAACAATAAACACGGAGCTTTTACTTTTTATTCCGACACATTTTTTTCTGCATCAAGAAATTGATCCTCTCTTTAAAAGTTGGTTGCTAAACTATTCAAAGACAACAGATGTGATGAAAGTTTAAAAACAGCTTAGCAGAGCTCACAGTTTTCCATTTTCACTAATTACAGACTACTTACTGTCGTAGACGAGGGTGACTGGAGGAAGCCCGTGGCCCATTTTGGTGGCTCTGATCTCTTCGAAACCATTTGGGAGACCATGTAGGAAGTTCTTCCGGCTCTTGTTGAGGCCGAGCCACAGATATAACTCCAGCTTAGCCTGGACTGTCCAGCCAGCAGGGCCAAACCCCTTTTTACCAGGCAGCTGTGGGGAGAGGTTATAACAATGAATGTTACTAATGTGAAGTCACTAAAACCTAAAGCCCCCACAAGAAAACTACTGCTGTCAGTAACCAATTTTGCAAGATTTTATGCAAGCTTTTAAAAATCTTCATATTTTTCAATATATTCTGTCTCTTTTGTTATTTAAGTGATTTCACCACTCTTCATAGGAGAATGTGTGGGAGTTCATTTAGTTTGGTTGGATGCCAAAAATGAAGAGTCCTATAATGTTGTGTTAACTCCTCCAAATAACTTTTTTAAATTGTTACTGAATAGCTCCTTTTTCCTAATCTGACAGTAAAGCCTTTTAGCCAGTAGGTATTTGGCTTGCATAGAAATTCATAATTCAGCTATGCTTAAAAGCCAGGTAAATTCCAGAAAACCAAGCATTTTAAATAAGCTCTACCAATTCTGCCAAGAAGAGTGAATTAATATCCTGTCAAAATCCTGCCAAAAGCCTTTTATTTATGGCTGCAGAAAGCAGATGGTTGAGTTCTGGCTTGCTAGGAAACAATTAACTAAACATCTGAGGGGCTGTACACATTTGAGTCTGTATGTCTAATATTATGACTCTGAGGTAATTCACAGAAAATACTAACTTTTGCTTATTTCTTTAAGTGTATTACAAACACTAATGTTATTTGTTGCATAGCATCATCAAATGCCCAAATAATCAATTATTCATTGCCATGATGCCTTCATGTTAACCTGTGATCAGATCTTTAATAAGTTAAGAAAGGAGGGTATGGGTGGTGGTACCTTGAGGAAGACTGCTTTGACTTTTCCACAGTCTTTGCCAGTTTCTTCATCCACCACAGAGTACAGAATGTCTTTGGAAGGAATTCGGGCATAGGCGATGCGCTTGTTGTTACTCATCATCCAGATGAAAACATCTGGGATGCTGTGCTGAGGCTGGAAATAATTTAAAGAAAGGAAACTTCAAACTGTCTTGAGTTATTTCCTCACTCGTGATCTATTACAGAGTATCAAGGATTACAGAGAACTGAGTTTCTACCTCGTCGGCAAGGAAACGGAGCCTCTGCAGGAAGTTCTGCGCCAGCTTGAGTTTTTCTTTGACCGTGTTCTTTTTCACTTGTGTGCGAATCTGTTTGGCCTGCTGTCCCATGCTGTCCTGCAGCAGTAAAACGTGATAGCAATGTTTAATGATAAAAAAAAGACCTTTTTATGTAATTTTTCTCCCACATTTTGAGCCTAATGCACACTGAAAATTCAGTGCGATCCTGTAGATGCATGAGGATGACCTACAAGAAATACATTTCTGTTTCATTTACTTGGTACTGCAGTAAGATTAGAAGCTACCGATGCGTTAATTCACTGAAGCTCCCTCCTGTGCTCAAGAGGAATAAATCTTACCATCTCTCTCATGCATGACTTGAGCCGTTCTCGATCAAGCTTAGTTCTGCCTGCCAGGTTCACATCTTTGTTGGCAAGTGTCACATACCGACTGCACCAAAAACAAAAAAACAAAACAAAAAAAACACACACACACACACAGAGAAACATATATTCATAACATATTGGTGTCAGGTTCTCACTGAGAGCATTGTACTGAATACTAACTGAATTTAAAAAAACACAATCAGATCATTAAGTGGAAGAGAAAAAAAAAAAACACTGATGAAATCTGCAGACTGTTTTCAGTGTGAAACCCTTAATGAATGAGTTTGTCTGCTGGAGGAAGATTCTCCAGAGGCAGATAACTGCCTTTTTATGGGGAGATATGTTTTTAACATAGCATGAAAACTAAACTAGCCCATTTTGGTGCAGCCTAAAACAATCATAACATTTCCTCTGCAATCACTGCTGGGAGAAGCTTTCTATAGGGGGCTTACTTACTACTATTGACAATTCTGGTTCTGATTCAAGATGAAGGTAAATTTTTGCAGCAGAGCTGATTACCTGCAGCCAATGCTGAGCTCCTCCAGAACTCCCCTGAGTCTGCGCTCCGGAAAGGCCTTCTCTGTCTTAATGACCTCTTGAACATCATTTAAGCCCTCTTCCTGGTGGAGCACACAAGGAAATAGAGTCAAACAAATACTACTACAATACCTGATGTTTACTAAATGCATTACATTATTATTATTACGCAGACATATAATAACCGTAACACAAACATGGTCAGATTTATATACTAATATATAATGGATATGCATAGGCCCTCACTAATATTTCGTTAAATGTACCATCTGGCATAATTCTTACATAATATTTGACGACACTTCAAAGCAACAAAGTCATAGTTTATTTTAAAAATCAATAGATTTTGTGGTAAAGGACATTGCAGAGATTTAATGCCACAATTTGATTTGAGTTGAGACTGAAGAACTTGGAATTATGGTTCCTATGTTTTAGTATCATTATTTCACCCGCTTTGTGTAAAACAGTCCCTCAGCATGATCTTACCACCACCATGCTTTTAAAGCTTGTAAAGTGTTCTTAGTTTGAAAAGCTCAAATGAATCCTCCAAAAGTTGTTCTTGTTATTACACCTGAAAACCTCAATTTTGGTTTTGTTTGGCTATAAAACCTGTGTGGATTATAGAAAAGCCACAATAAATTCAAAGTTGGACGTACAGTTTTTGCTTTTAGAAATAAATGAGGCTGTATGCCGTATTTTCAGTCCAATCTGGGGAAAAAAAAAATCAACTTCATCAGTAAAAGGCAAGATAATTATGAGATTAATGGCCCTGAGGATCACAGGTATAAATTAGTCACAGAGAAAGAGTTAAACTCACCAACTTGTCTGCAATCTTATCCATCATGTTTGAATTATAAAGCCGTCTCCTCTGATCCTGCCACCAGCTCTTGATGTAGACACATGGCTTCTTTTCAAAGTAGGGTAGATGGAAGTAGTTTCTGTAAAGTTTGGGAAATTAATTTTAAAGTTAAAATTATTATTTTTTAAATTATTTTTCTTTTTAAGTTCCTTCCGGCTTTAGCAACCTCAGACCTGTCTGTGATGAAAGGCTTCATGGGAGGAGTCGAGGAGACTGAGGTGAGGTCCGCATCTTCATCAGCCTCATCCTCGCTGGAGTTTTGGATCAGCTCATTTTCCTCTTCCTGATCCTCTCCTTCCTTCTTTTTCTTCTTCACAGAGGAGGATTTGCTCACACCGTCAATGTGGTTGCCATAATTTCCTGTCGGCAGAGAGTTTCAGGTGATTGAACACGGTTACGGTAGCTATTGATTTTGTGTGAAGACCAAGAGCAGTGTCAAATACCTATTGTGATTTCAAAACTTATCGGTTTGTCACCAATCTTCCTGTCGATCATAGTAGCCTCCAGAAACGAACCAAACAAGAAGAACTCCTCCATTTTCCCTGTGGCACTCTGATGGAAAAATAAGGCTAATAAGCATTTCTATTCTAGAGGAAGGTGAAAAAAAAAACAGTGATGCTGGTTGCTTAGCACCCTTACAAGTATCCACTGAAAAGCAAAGGAGTCTTTTCACCTCTGAGATGTTGGAGACAGGCTCCACCTGAACGTCGGTTGAGCAGATGATTTCAGGCGATGTAGTGTCCAGGATCTCCACGGCTACGGAGATAAGGAGGCGTGCTCTGAAGGACACACCTTCGCCGAGCCCGTCATTTAGGTCCTGGTGCTCGTCCATCAGAGTGTACTGACGAGTGGAGCCGTACATGTTGACCCAGGCTGGACCCAGGGTGGGCAAGAAGCCTGAGGAAGTTTACATTAAAATGAAAAGATTTAAGCTGATCTCAGGAGACAGTGAGATCTACATTCAGTGCATTCAGTTCAAAATCCTTTTATCCAAACTAAAAGTGTGTCATAGGAAAAACAGAGCTTTTTTGACATGTTTATGCATGAATTCCAACCATAGCTAATCACATAGTAAGGAATTATAATGAAATTACTCTGTTTGTTTTGATTATGAGTGGAATTTGAGATATTTCTCAGAAAAATAATGAAAGTCATAAACAGCATAATCATATTGACATTTAACATGTTGTTTTAACTCTTATATTCTGACTATATAATAGTATAATATTTGGTGCCTTGCAAAACTTTGGATGTCCTGATTTGGATGCAAAACAGGGCAGAGGAAATGTTCACCTACATGCTCAGGGTAAACAAGAGTTCAATAAAAATAAGATCCAGGAAAACTTATTTTCCTGGAACTGATAGTTGAGTAATATAACAGGAACCTCTAAAATGTTTGTGGTGGAACTGAATTTTACTTAGGGGTCTCTGGGTAAAGGGGGGCAAATACAATTGCACACAACACTTTTCAGATTTTACTAGTAAAATAAATTTTGAAAAAAAAATCTACTATTTTCCTTCCACTTTCCCTTTTGCCGAGCTGTGCATGTGCAAATTCTTATCAGTTTGGATGCCTTTAGCGATCTTTGCGGAACAGGGCTTGACCTACAAACCACCACATGCTATAAAACTGTGGAAAAATAATGAACATACTCCATCAGCAATCATTTCTAATAAGACAATCGACTTCCATGCTGCCTCTTGTGTCTTGACTGATACCTTTATCACCATCGTTTGAGATCTTCCGTAGATCGATGAAGTGGGTTCCTATGGCAACGTCATTGACCTTATCCGAGTCTCTAATCTGCACCTTGATCCTCTTGCAAAGAGGAGGGAACAGCTCTGTGAAGATGACTTGCTCGTTCCAGATTGGTTCATAGCTGCTCTTCTGGACCGAAGTCTTTCCCTGGAGACATAGAGGAGCATCTTAACACTCAACTCACAGACCGGGGGAAATACACACACAGCTGATCACAATATCACAATACAGTACTCTATGGTGTAATCTATTTTATGTTTCTGGAGGGAACCAAGTCAGCAGCTGATTCTAAGAAAATCACATTTGAGCTTTTCAGATAGCAAAACTGTGAAAACATTTTAGACTGGTTTTCTGAGACAGAAAAAAAATGGATTCAAAAATATTAATTATTTTTATTGCTTCACAATAAGGTGAAAGCAATATAAGATAATCCTAAAATATGATTAAATCATTTAGTGGTCAACCATACTTCAGCTTTTGGGAAGCTGTAAATCTAAACCACATCTGTATGCTTTGCCAGACCTACAGAGTTCTTCACTGCAAATGTTCCCCATGGAGTCATTAAAAAAAAAAATAATAAAGCACTTAAAAAAAGAGAGAAGGAGAAGAAATAAAGATAACCTTTTGCCCAGAAAATTGCACTTGAACATAGGGGTCGACAAGGTCTCTGTTCTCTCCGATAAAGGCCTTTTTCACATTTGCCATGATGCTGGTGTTCATTTTAGGAAGTCCCTCAGCTCTGTGGATCTTCACATAAAATCTTGCCCATTGCCTCTCTGCTGGGATGCCTTCTGGGAGGAGCAGATTTCTGCAGCACAAGCAGAGGCAGAAAAACATATTCAGAGAGCTGACCGCGGAGCACGATTGCATCTATTGTTAAGTTTTCACTCAGAAATTGAAATCTTATAAACTTGAGGCATTCGCAGAGACTGGGTGATTATTGATAAGACAGATTTAGTTTGTGCTTGGAGGGAAATCTTTCAACTATATTCAGTCTTATGAAATATTAGCATAAGTATGGATGCTGCATCTCATCTTGCTTCTCTGTTTGCAGTTGCATTTTATGTGCAGAATATCAATTTGTTATGAAAATATTTGGAGATACTAGTTCATTTTGAGGGGAAATGATACACAGATGTATATAATACATTAATATAAATGAATGATTTTGCATATGCAGCTGACTGCAGCAAGCAGGAGTTTTGATCTTGTGATGAAATCTAGTTTCAAGAGAAAGAAACAACATATCACCCTTCTATGTCGTCCTCATCCGTCTCATTGGCTTTATGCGGCGTCTTGATGTTATCACCTTTCCCGACAACTGCAATGTCACACTTTACATATCCTTTGCACCCCGCTGTGATGTCATCAGGGTCAGACAGGATGGCCCATTTGTGGTAGAACTGGTGTTCTGTGGCAGATGTCAATAGATGCATTTTTAAACCAGCAAAAATGACAAAACATAAAATTCAAAGCAGTGCATTCTTCTTGTCAAACAAGTGTTTTTATAAACTCTTTTGCATACTGACAGCCAGAGTCATCAGCTGCTTCTTACTGGAGATGAAAATGTTAGCTTACCAGGCTGAGAGTAAACCGTCCCAACGTCCATCTTAAAGGTTCCCACCAACGTCCCGCTTCTTAGAAGGTTTTTAGAATGAATAACCTAAGTAGGCACAGAGGAAAGTGAACTAAAAACACAATTATGGAACTGATTTTCACAAGAAAAATTGGATTTTTAAATTTCTTTCTTTTTTTTTTTTAATTCGCACAAAGGTTGGATGAGAAAGAGTTTCTTTAAATATTATGGATTACTAACCGAGAGCTTGATGATCTTGTCAAACATGACGTCTGGTGGGACGTGGAAATCAAAGACAAAATACTGCAGGGAGTAGAGAAACAGGGGTTTTCCATTAAATTTGCAATGTATTTACTCCTGCCTCTAACATCAACAGTACAACATCACACTTTTTCTCTGCTTGGCTCAGATTGGGATGGGCTCGAGAGCCCCTCTGCAATCCTGAGTAGGTACAGGAGCGAATACAGAAAACAGATGATTGATAGTTCTGAGTGCAGACTGTGATTGTTCACAGAGAGCTGCAGAATTCACAACAAGTATCAAAACTTTTCAGTCAAGAACAAAGGGGATTATCATGTCATCTTCACAGGAAATGAGCTTGTTTGAAGTGCAGGGTTCAGTATGCAGGTAAAGGTATGGCCTTGGAAAATATGTGGCAGCAAGGTTACATAGCAGCTAATGTTTATTAGCTGCTATGTAAAAATAAACAGCAAAAATAAACGGAACGAGAAGCTTATTAAAGGCAGGGTCAGTGCAGACAGAGAGTCTGGAGGGACTGATGGAGAGAAGGAAAGCAGGAGTCATAGAGGGATGGAGGGATGAGGTCTGGACTTTGACTAGGCCCTCAGTCTGGAAACTTGTACCACAGAATGACACAAATGATTTTAAAAAATCAATTAAGTTTAGTTGATTTTTATGTTATAAGGCTGAACATTACATGTTTTTCATTTTCCATAAATATGGAAGGATTCAAGAAAATAGCTTTAACTCTTCTGATGAGTTTGACATCTTTTCTTGTCATATTGAATTTTTCAAGGCCTTTCTATTTTTTATGTGCAGTCAGTGGATGACTGCACATGAGAAATTTTGGATTTTACTATATGTTAGTTTACATGAGCTTCTAGTGTAAGAAGATAATAAAGATAAGGGGGTATGTTGCTTTAAATAACTGAAGCAGTCAGCACACATGCTTTTCTAATATTAAAAATGCATAGAAGCATCAACAGACTCTTGCTTTTGCGCATGTTGATTCTAAGGTAAGATTTCCTTGATAGAAATAAATGACAGTAAAGTCTTAGTATAAAAATCAAATCTTGGATAATTTAAATCTCAAATTTAACAGACCCCTAAATAATTTTTAGTAAGAAAACCTGTCAATTATCAAAGTAAAATTGCTTAACTTAGATGGAAAATGAAAAAAAAAGAGAAAGGTAAAAGAAATCCCTTGATTTTCACAATATAAGCTGTGAAAACATAAGTTAATCTACTTGATATACTTAAGTCAATCTTAATGGTAAGGACTCTAAAGACAGTTATTTATTTTAAAAGCATTGCTTTCTAACACAAAATGAAGCAATTAATTTGAGCCATTATTGCCTAAAACATATAGCTTCACTGCTGAAAATTAGGCAATAATATCAATCAATTCTACATGATATTTTTGCCACAAAAAACAAACAACAACAAAAAAACATATCTCTGCAAAAAGCATAAGCCACAGCAATCTCATAGTGAGCACTGGAAACATGAGGTGCTTCCATTTCAACTTCTTTGGCTTCAAGTTTTTCTCTCAGTGGGGATTTTCAGTCAGACTTTGGGAATCGATAACAGACAAACTGTCACTTTCACTCCCTGCAGGGCACAACAAAGAGTCTGGGCTCTGGTACATTCTCCTCTACCCTGACTAATCCTTCCCAGATCCAGCAGAGATTCTCCATCATCACGGGGGGTTGAGCACTCTACACTTCAGCATAATCAATATTTTTTGAGTCCAATCTCAAGCTCAAAGCTAAACTAATCCCTTGTGTTCCTCAGCCTTATCGTAATGTAAAGCAAGATGGTTTATGTGGATGTGTCAGATCACACTTTTTCATGAAGCACAATAAATGGAAAAACAATCGAGGTCTCACCTCATTATAGTACGGACAATTGGTGGACTCCTTCATGGATGTATATTTCTTGTCATCGCCAACTTCCACACACACCACAGGATCCATGTTCAGGCCTATTAGCTGCCGAGCCTCAATCACTGTGATGCTGATCTGATGGGAGAGATTATCAGATCTGGTTACCTAAACAGTACTATTTTCTTTAATAATCCAAATGATCTTCAGTACTTGTAATTGGAAATTTTGCTTTTTTAAGTAAGTCAGATATTTTTGCAGAATTCAGTGATCGGAACTAGTTTAATCGGGTGGTAAATGTTTCTTTGGTTTGCAGTTAAGTTAAGTGTTTTATATAATTGTAAACTTCTGGAGTTATGTAGATATAAGTGATAGTTTGTGCTGAAACAATTCACTGTTGTTTTGGAGTAAACCTTATAAATTCCTGTCTTTTAAGTAGTGCTTGTTGCACTTGATCCTTTGGTCTATTGACTTAAGGAAAGAAATAAATTAAAACCAAAGAGCAAACATTCACTACATTCTTCTGCTTTGTATTCATGGCTGTCTTTGTCATTTTGGTATGTTTTTTGTTTTGTTTAGTGTGACCTTATTTGGCTTTTGATGTGCAAAGAGCGAGAAATTCTCAAAGGAATTCACTCTGAGAAAAGGTGCTGCTGTTTTATTTTTCTTTTTAAAGAAAGAAGGTGGAATCACACACATACACACATTCACACACACAGAGATCAAGGCATGACATCATAACCACTGACAAGTGAAAATAATAACACTGATTAACTTTTCCTCAGCAAGTGGAGTTCATGCTATGATTGATCTTGGACTGTTAGGTAGGTGGTTTGGATTTTATGCCTTTATAAATGCTTTAATAAATAAGTTATATCGCTGAGTTAAAAAAAAAACAACAAAAAAAAAACACTCAGAATATCAAAATGAATGATTTTCATTAGCATCTTTTTTTTTTAGAATGTACCTGAAATCACACTGCATGCTCATTTTATAAAGATTTGCTTAAGCATAGAAAAGAACAGAAATCCAGATGCAATTTGAGAAAATTAACCAGAAAAAGACCCAAGAAGCTGCATACAAACACACCTGATAATCAACGGGCCTCCCGGAGCTCGGTTCCATCTTGATATCTGGCTTTGACCTGAAAGAAAAAGAAACAAAGACATTTTTAAACATTTTAACTGACTAACATTTTCCTTCCTTCGATGTGTAATTGTGCAGAATCAGTTCATTAATCTTAAATCTGCAGAAATGGCAAAAATAATAACTGAGTTTTCAGTTGTCACAAAGTTTCTCTGTTCATAAACGACTTCAATTGAAAACATTTTGATGAAAACAAAAGGCTTTACTTCAAGCAATAAAAAGCAGATATGGAAAAACAACTAATGCGTACTATAATTGGCTGTTTTTCACTGCTTTGACTTCAGAGAAGACGGCTGCAGCAATGCACAGGAAAGAAGGCTGCGTTTAAAGTAACACATTGCAAAGGGTTCCCCTTGTTTCAAGTTTTTCCCTTTTCAATTAAGCAGTTCTTCTACACACCCAATCTCAGACATAATTGCAACAGCACACTACAAAAGAAGCCATGTTTAATAACTTCCCTGCTGTACATTTAAGTGAGCTTATGTGTGTGTGTGTGTGTGTGTGTGGGACTGCTTCAGACCTTTTATTGGAAACATTAGTTGTGACAGCAGTCACTGAGGCCAAAGATATGGTGTCCGGCTCCAGCATTCCAGCAAGACGCATGGCTTTCTTATCCAGATCTTCCATTTCCAGGATGGCTGGTTCATCTGTTTGTGTCATGTAGTGCAACGATCAAACATCAAAAGCATTTTTAAGAGAGATTCTAATTCACGCTATGAATAACGGTGTGTGTTTTACCTCCTCTTTTATGGTCGTCTTTTGAGCTTTTTGCCTTGCCAAGTTTCATGGCTGAGAAAACTCCTCTCCCTGCTCTGTTGCAGAGAATCAAAGAAAAGAGTCATGAAAACGTCTACCTGAGGACGTGATCTGTCCTCAGGTAGACCTGTTTCACATCACACTCAATCAGTTAGTGGACAATTCAGTGGATAAACTTGATAAATGAAGGAAAAAATAAATGAGTTCCTTTATGCACGTCTTTGAAGGTTGGTTGGACATTATGGTCAGGTTGCAATAATTCAGCAGATAAAACAAATACTCCAAAATCCCCAATCACAAAACAAGAGTATCTGGTGTCCTCACGATATTATCTGGATCATATATCACCACAGCAACAAAGACCATGTGATGTCATTGAGAGGGTGACAAATGAGGAGCCTTAATAATTAAAAACGTGGGAAACCGTCCAGTTTGCTTCGGATATGGATACATGTCAGGAAATTAATGAACAGGGTTTCCATTTGTTTCACTCGAGCTTTCCGAGTCAAGTGTGTCAGAGTTCAGCCAAGTTACATTAGATATGATTCCAATGAAATTCTTAAATTGTTATTGCATGGTGTTTTAAAGTACTTTACAATAAAAACTAAGTGAGTACAATTCCGTTAGATTAGCTTCAAGGGAAAGTGCTTACATATCTTTAGACTGGAGAACAGAAGTAAAATTCATTATTTAAAATATCCAGATTATTTTTATATTTATTATTTTATAGAAAATCAAAGTTTACATTTACATCTCACAGGTTTCTCACGTGAAATCATTTCCTATTGAAACAAAATGAAAAAAAAGGACAAATTTTGGTGTAATTTAAACAAATGTCAGCGAGGAAGATTGATTTAAAAGTATGATTGTACAAAATGCCAATTATTCAGTAAAAACAGAAACCACTTCCAACATTATAGTTTAATATTTCATTTAAAAATGAAAAATTTGCTTAGTGAATTAATATTTTGAATTTAAGTAATTAAATCAATTTCCTTGTATTTGTTCAGATAAACCTGCAAGTAGAAAGGAGGCAAACATTGTTTTTCATACATACCACATCAAAGACAACACTGATCCCATTCAACTCCACAAACAGGTCACAGCAAATCCACCCAGAGGTTTACTTTGAACTAAGTTTCCTTACAGGAATGCATACAAGAAAGACTGGTGTAATAATCAAAGGCGAAGCTGGTAGATGCTGTAAGAGTTGCAGATATCTGTGAATGCTGCAGGGCTGGGAGGAGAGGTGCAGAGGGGAGCAGGGAATGGTGGGAGGTGCAAGGAGATAAGGGGGTATTGTATTTACCTTTA
This sequence comes from Poecilia latipinna, assembly GCF_001443285.1. Taxonomy (NCBI): domain Eukaryota; kingdom Metazoa; phylum Chordata; class Actinopteri; order Cyprinodontiformes; family Poeciliidae; genus Poecilia; species Poecilia latipinna. The sequence goes on along the minus strand of NW_015113901.1, from coordinate 6,994 downwards.
AAAATCAACTTTGTTTAGTCCAGAAAAAATCACCACAACATGCTTAAAATTAGAGCGGTTTTTTTTTTAACCTTTCGAAAGCATTAATTGGAAATTGTTTATCTTTATATGCTTCATTTTAGCTTTAAGTTCTACAAAGTGCTCCATAGTGCATTTATATTTACCTAACCTATCAAAGTAATGCTTTGTTTAATTGTGACTTTACTCACACCGAGGGGAATACACGTGATTTAAAGTTTTGTTTAAAAAAATGTTGACGATGGAAGACTTTATTACATGTTCACGGGTCTCATGACCGAATTAAACTAGTGTGATGTTAAGTCTTTATTTCTTATTTTGCTTATGGACTTTTGTCGTCACTCTGAAGGTTATTTGCCAGAGAAACTTCTTTGCACCTGTGAGGAATAGATAAACAGAGTAGTCCCACAATACCTTGCCAAGGAGCCAATTTTTCACAGTCTGTTTTATAAACGTTTTTGCTAATTTCCTGTCCTTGGGTGTGAAACATGCGTCGACTCTGTCTGGCAGAGCTTCTTACTTCAATGTGGATGTCTGTTTTACAGTTTTTTTGCTCTCACATGCCAAGATGCTTCTCACCTTTTCTCTACTGTTGGGGTAAATTCACTTTTCCACAACAGTTATCAAATTTCCTACCAGTCAGTGGATGACTGCACTTCTGAAAAACTGCTAAATAAAAATCAGCAGAAACCAGGATAATGTCTGAAACCAAAACTATGTTGATGTATGCAACAGTACTGAGCTTTTTTCAGAAGACTAACAGCTCAATTAAAATGACACGAATTAAAGAAAATGCATTCAATTGTTCATAAAAAGAAAAAAAAAATTCTTTCAGTATCTATTTTTTCAAGTAGAGTTTGGGAAAATTCACAGTTGAAAATCGATGCCTCTGATCATTGCAAGGGTAAATAAAACAAAGAAGGATCAAGGGTCACTTGAGTCAAGAAACAGCTCCAGAATAGAGAGGATCCCTCTTTCCCCTGAAGACAAAAATGTTCTCATATACTAGTATAAAAAAGTGCTGTTTTTTTTTTTTTTTTTGCAAATAACAATCTGCAAAGTGTGACATGCATTTATTTCCAGCCCCTCAGTACTTTGTAGCACCGCCTCTCATTGCAATTACAGCTGCAGGTCCTTTGGGCTGCTAGTCTTTAAAATGGCTTTCTTCCTGAATTGCCTGTTTGTATTTGGCTCCATCCAACTTCCACCTGCCAGCAGCTCTAACCAGATTTCCTGTCCCTGCTGAAGAAAACCATACCTGCAGCACAATTGCACTGCTTAGCAGTCGCTGAATTTTGTCGATTGTCTGGAACAAAAACGTTAAATAGTTAGATGTTGATTTCTAGTGTGCAACTAATGCTTGTTTTGTAAAGATATTCTCAAGCTCCACCAGAAGTACTAAAAACTATTTGTCTAGTTGTCTGAATGATAGTCTTAAACTTGCCCACAACTTTTGTTCAGTAATTTCCTCTAACAATTGCCTGAATTAACTACATAGCAGTTCTATTTAAATTGGCACTTTATTATGCACATGTGAACTCTGTTTAGTCTGTTTACTTCTGAAGGCCATTAGCAGGTTGAGTAGGATTTTATTCAAGCGTATCAGGGAAAAGTGGGACTAAGCGCCGATGGAAACTTTTGATGCAGAGTTTTGAATGAATCTCTGTTCTCCCTTGTTTTAAAGTCAAATATAAAAGCCAGAAGCATCATTATTATGTTACCTCCAGCAACTGTACTTGAGTCATAATTCATCCCCAGTCTAACTGACAAAAACTTTAGGAAAAAATGACTTTTCTAAAAAAAAAATCTGTCAACAATTTATTGGCTTTTGCAACATGTCAATGTAAAACCAGTCTCAGCACTTATTTAATGACATTGCCACAGTTTTCATTTATACCAAGCCCAAAGCAAGGAGGATTTTGAAGAGATTGATAGTATATAAGCAAAAAAGGACAAAGGGTTAAAGACACACATTGACTGATAGCAGAGAATGTAAGACTAACTATTTCTGTGCTTCTGAATCATTATTTGTATTGCCACAAAGGATTTCCCAATGTGAGGAGAACTAACATCAAATATTCAATGCTGACCTTTTCAGAAGAAGACTCTAAATGTACCAGAGCAAACAAAGAGACCAGAAGTCTAAAGCAAAGAAGAGAGATTTTAAGTAAACAAAGAGAAACCGATGCAGCTCTCATTTTCTTGTACTACAAAGTGAAGGAAGGGTAAATGCAGGAGGAAACATCAAATACAAGGAAGTTCAGTAGGAGAATGTTGGTGTGAAATAATAAAAAAAGAAGTTTGTTTTTCCTTTTACTGAAAAAAAAACATACAAAAAATTATATCTGCACTATACAAATGATAATCTAAGGAATTCAGAGTTAAATGTGGATAAAAAGGTAAAAAAAAAAAAAAAACAAAAAAAAAAAACATGTCAAATATGTTTCAACTCTGTCTTTCCTGTTCATGAACACAGCAAATTCTGTTATTATAGACACTCGTCAACCTCCCACTTTTCTCTGTTTGTTTTGAATTCATACTGCAACACGCTCAGTTACTCTTGGAGAAAAACACAACAAAACTTTTAAATATTGCAGTTTCTTGTGCAGGCACATTAAAAATGATTCCCTCAACACCCTAAAAGACATAACAAAACATCCCAATGTTGTTTTTCCTTCTGACATTCATTATGAGCCACCTTAGCAACACTGTTTCTAAGATCCAACTGGGACTGTTAAAGATCAGTTATAGAACAACACACGCGTTAAAGACATAACTGGATTTAAAATTTCATAAGACAATGTTAATTTCTTCATGGTTGGACGTGAAAAGCCTTTTTCGATATGCCAACATCCGTGGCAATATGAGAAACAATGTGACTGCAGCTCTGTAGCCTCATATTTGTTTTATATGTCTAGAGGTTCATAAAATTCATTCCACCTTGTACAAGAAGGAAGAATTTTATCTCAGACATCAGTTTAGGATTTAAGGAACTCAAAAGCAAAGACGTAAAAACCGAACACATAAGTTGTGTCCTTGAAAATCCACAAAGGCACAGAGAAAGAACCCAACTTGGAGGACTTCGTCTGCCTTATACCTGACAGTAAATGAAAAATAAATTAAGAAAGAAAAAGAGTATAAAAAAACTGCATTTATTAATAATTCATTGACATGTACCATACGTTCAGCTCCAGGGATCCAGCTGAATGGAGCTCAGTTAAATCCCCCACCACACCTGTTCTCTTTGTCACACTGGAAGGAAATATTCCACTGCTTCAAAGTTTTCATTGAAACAAAGCAGAAAGATATCAGTTATCCATGATAACTTAGTATTAAGATGATAAGTCCCACTAACAAAGATTAAATCCTGCTGAATGCTTTGCTGGCTTTACTTTTTTATCCCAGTCTTAACTGTTTGTCAACTTTTCTTTCTTATAACAGGGTCTTGGCTCATACAGATAAAAGAGACAAACATCAATACCATTTATTATCCTTATGATATTGACATATATTTTTCTAAAGTGCAGAAGTGTTGTGCTTCATTAGCTTATAGGATTATTGATTGATTCTGAATCAGATGATCCTCTCCTGTGATCCAGCTATAAATTTACTCCAATTAGTAGGGCTCAGTTCAATGTTTCTGCAACTTTAATGTGTTCACAAACAAAAAGTCCCCTGAGTCTTCCTGACCTAGATACTGCAAACAACTACAGGAACAGCGAAGCACTGTTTTTTGTTTTTTTTTAAATACAATGCCATATTTTATGTTAATGAAGGGATTACTGTAGCCTTCTGCATAGCAATTACTAAGCATTTTAGATAATGTAAAGGAAATGGGGAAAAAGAAGAAGTGATGTGGTGAGAGATGAGCCAAGAGAATGTATGTTACACATCAGAAACTTTCTATAAAAAGCAACACTTTTACATTTTTTATAGTGCACTGAAAGCTCTCTTGTATTTCTTAAACTTGTTATTGTAGCCACTGAACTGCAAAATAAGGCTTTGGTAAATAAAAGTAAGACAGCATTAAACCTTTTTCTTTGACACTTGAGGGATTTCAAACTCCTTTATTTATATTATTTAAATAAAATGTAATTAACTCTACATTTTATCCATTTTCAAGGAAGAACTGCATGGAGTCTTATCTGTTACTAAGAACAATGTTCTAAATCACTGACCTGCAGGATCCTGCTTGTTATGGATTGCAGTACATTTGAAACATCATAATTTACAGTGTGCACTTATTGTATATAACTATGTGTGTGTGGTGGTGGTGCCTCATGCATGAGAAGCTCACAGGTTGAGCTTCTCCTCCTGCAAACACCCAATCAATTAAGATGCAGAAAATTATCTGGGATTCTGGGGAGGGATACAGGCAGTGCAGCCCCACATAAACATAAAGTAGTCTCCTGATTCTCAGCAGCAATAAATCACTAGAAAGAACCTCTCAGGCTACATAAAGTAGGTTAAAATTTTAAAAAGCTACACATCATGCCCCAATCTAAAGAAGCTTAACAACCATAAAAAAACAAGTCATTAATATCCATCAGTCTAGAAAGGATTACAAAACCATTTCTAAGGTTCTGAACTTTATGCATTTCAGAATAAGAGCATCAAACAAAGAGTCAAACATAGCGGACATGACAAACTAGGGCTGCAATGGCGCTCCAGGACATGAATGGCATTCTGAAATTTATGGAAACATAAATTCTACTTTCTAGAACAAAATCCCATGGCTCAAAAGAATATATTAAAATAACTCAATTAGTGTGGTCTAAATTAATGGACTAGTTTAATCCTGAGCTTCAATCTGATTGACATGCGGTAGCGTGACCTAAAACAGGTTGTTCATGTTAAAAAATCCTAAAATGCGGCTGAAATAAAGCAACTCTGCAAGGAAGAGCACATCAAACTTTCCTCACATTGAGGTAAAGACTCACAGCCAAATATGCCAAGTGTGTCTCATGGTGAGTGATTTCTACCAAAGGTGGAAAGTTATTAGGATTTCAGTTATCAGGTGTAAGAGGCAACTACTTTTCACAGCTTGATTTGTGAAAATCTTTTGTCCTCTAACAAATAGTCACTGAATTTTGGTTTTGTTCAGGCTTTCTTTGCCTGGTATTAAAGTTAGCTTGATGATCTGTAGTATTCCCAGTTTCAAAGCCTGTTTTCAAAGCATAAACAAATTCTGTAAAAGGATATTTAGAGAATATCCTTTTTATATCCGTTGATATGGAGGTAGTACAAACCCAGTTATCCTTCCAAATATATGCATATCTGGAGCTGCTCCATATGCTGGGAAATCTCATGAGTATGCATATCTACATACTAAAGTATCTTATGTTATTATTTCTATTTTAATCTCCACAGTTAAAAACAGCAATTTAAGGAGTTATGTAATAATAGTTAAGGCCCAGCAGTTCTCAATTATATAAAGTAAATATCACTTCTGGCAAATCTAACATCGACTACGACGTAACTCGCACCCAAATGCTTCGCCAAACTTCAGGAAGTGTCTAATTATTCAACACAAATGTAGCTTCCTCACTAAGCTGCAAGCTCAACGACCAAGACAAATAATTAAAGGGCACCAAATCTATAATTAAGATACATTTCCATGTTTAGTACGTGAGCCATATTTCTGCTTCGGCTGATGTGCCGTATTTACCGTGGAGATTGTTCCTCTGGGAGCCGGTGGAGCGGTGAAGCAGACCCGCTGCACAAAAGGCAGCTGAGATAAAAGAGTGCAGAACACCTGGACCAAAGCACCGCCACGTGATGCATCATGTAAAACCAGGGCTGTCACTGAGGACTTACGCATAAGAGAGCAGTTTGAGACAGTCAGAGTGAAAAAAAAAACAGAATCAATACGTGTTGCGGAATATTATTGTCGCAAAACAGCATCGCACAAACTGAAAGCTGATTTCATTTCGCACAGATAGAAGATGATTATTTATGCATTATAGCTTCGTGAAGTGTTATTTTGACTGAGTTACGCCAATGTGCACCACAAGTTAAAGCCTTAATATTTAAAGAATTTCATGTCTGGAGGTCAAATAACAGCTTAACCTTTGAATCCATCCCCTTTATGTCTAACATATGTGCTTCTCTCCAGGCACTATTCACCACTCCTGCTTTCCCAGTAGTAAAATGACACATCAGGGGATTTATTAGCTGGTAATAAGCAAACTCCTGCTAAGCTGGCTCATTGTGGTGTTGCCTACAGCACAAGATGATTTATGGGTGTTACCATAAATCATCCTGCAGGGACAGGCACAATGCTGGAGGTGGAGATGGAAGAGGGCTGGTGGAAGGAGTGCAGTGGTCAGCATTATTAATAGCGATGGAGAAAATTAAGTTCTGCTTATGAAGCCATTTGTCTCCAATGCAACACAGGAGTGTGAATCAGACTTGATAAAAATAAATAATAATAATGAGCAAACACTTCTCCAAGAAATGTGGATGACCTTTGGGCTGCAGCTGATAGAACTGATATAGTTTTATGTGGGTGAAGTTTTATTTTTGTTCCTACATTAATTAGTGATTAACTCCTTCTAAAGGGATGCTCTAAAATGAACCAAATATAAAATGTAAATGTTGTTGCAAAGTTTCACACTCAAAGTCCAAAAAAGGTTTTGGTTTTTGCTTACGGGGGCTATTTCTTTAAAAGTAACTGGCTTAAAATCTGTCCAGTCTAAATTTAAAACTGTTCTCTATAGAGCACAATGATCCCAAACAGATAAATAAATAACACGAGGGTCTAGTTTTGAATCTGCATGGAATTATGTATGCTATATCGCTATTTAAAACAATTTGTGCTTATTAAAAAACACAATGAAGAATCTGATTTATGATGAGTGCTGCATGATTTATAGGGCAATAAAGATGAGTCTGTAACATTTCCTCTACTCTGAACTGGAAAATGGAAAAACTTTACCTCTTAAATTTCTGAATGGCACAAAAAATATATTTTCTT
>NW_015113900.1:242232-281877 GCF_001443285.1 Poecilia latipinna | reverse complement strand
TTTCTTGAAGAACATGCATTCAAAGCTTTTTTTAGATTTATTTGGTTCTGCTTCCGACCCAAAACACTCTTACAAAATACGACAGACTGATGTGACCCTTTGGTTAACAAAAACTCCTCAAATCTATTTTATTATTACTTATATTATTACTTATAGTTAAGAGATTCACTGTTTGATTTTCTCAAAGGGTCTGATTGGTGCATTTCCAAGCTTTTCACTCATAGCCATACCTTAAGAATATTTCGCAAACTGATTTATGAAAGAAAGTTTTTTGTTTTTAACAGATTATACAATTACTGTCATAAAATGAGAACAGTTTCATAATCTGCTGTTTCTGCTTTTATAACCTCTACACATAATAACAGACAATCTGCAGGAGGGGGAATGAGTCTGACAGAAAATGCTGTCATCTCGCGTTACACAACATGTGCAATCGTATTTTTGGAGCTTGACCCACACTTGGCATCGAAACTCTAGATTTCCGAGCCCCTGCAGCTTCACTCATCAGCACTGTTCCTACAAGATATGTCGGCAAGTCTTACTTGTCTCAACTTTATGTAAAAGCTTTTATGTGAGCAGATACTTGTATCCTATTTTTGCCAAACGGACGCGTTTAAGAGATAAACTCTTTTTACACTGGGGCTGGGACTTTAAACACAAACTCTTACACACTACCTGAGACAAACAGTTTAGTTTAGTTTGCTGTCCCTTTACAGCGACATCAGGACAGACATCAGCCATTAGCTGCAGTCTAGCAGAGAGTGAGGAAGCCATTAGTGGGGACATTAGAGAGGATGAGGCAGCAGAGAAGAAAGGCAGCTCACCCTTGGCACGGTGGTCCTCCTCTTTGGGACACTGGCCTCCGTCCCACCACCCCCTCTTCAGAATCTCCAGCCTGTTATTCTCATGCAGCTGGAGGATGGCCTGCGTGATCTCTTCTCTGAATGGAGATCCTGGCAGAAGACAAAGAGGCAAGATAAGAGCCAGCACTGGAAAGGTGCAGCACAAGGATCAGGGGCTATTTTGGTAAAGGAGAGAAAAAAAAAAACATGAAATGATAGCAGACTTAGGAGTAAAAGACAGAGCATAGCTGCATCCAGCTTTGAAGTGGATACAAGTGATCTTGTGGTAAGTAGACAGAGAAGATTAGAGAGATAAACAACAAGATTAAATCCAGAGGCAGAGACAGTGGTACAGCTGCAGCTCAAGCAGAAATCAAAGAGTGTTATGAGATGCATCCACAAGAGCAGAGTGGGGAGATTTAAAGGGTAAATGTACTAAAAATTGCGAGTATTAAGCCATAAATACATGAAAGTTGACTGTAAGGAGCAGATAAATCTCTTTATGAAAAAGCTGCCAGCTGTTTCAGCAGATTAACGGTGAGTATCGTTTGGATGAGCAAAGTCAAAACTGCTTAGAAAGGAAAACAAACAGAATTCAACGTCTGAATTCGACCTTCTTTAAAGCAAAAAACAAAACACAGAGTTGTGACGTTACTTTGGATTATTTGCTCAAGCATCGTCTTCTGACAGTCAATGCTCCACATAATCAATAAAACTAAGCAGGATCGCTGCTTTATTTATTATTCCCTTTAACACTTTTAGACAACAACAAAGATCCCATCAAGTCTTTACAGTCCTACGCCAAAACTTCCTGTCCACCGTTTCCTTCAGAAAAATATAAATGCTTCTCCTTCCTTTCTTTCGTTCTGTTTCATATCCCTCTCTTCTCTCCCCTGATCCATAGCAGAAAGTCCAGCCAAGACTGGGCCCTTCATTAAAACAGACCGATGAATCGGTGACACAACCACCATGGGCTAAACAGTGAAAAAGGCTTTAATAGACCCAGGCACGAGTTGAAAAGCAATTAACTTCCTTTTCATTACTTCCACTTCAAATACTTTCTAATCCCATAGATAAAAACTAAATCAACACAAGCCTTTTTTTTTTCCTAAGATCTAATCACACAAATCAGCCAAAAGTACACGTGTCTGTTTAGCATATCTGATCTCAAGCAAATGTTTCAGCTTTTCTTGCAGGCAATGGCTTTTTAATCCCGCTCCTCTTTCGCTTTGTTGGTAAAGTTTACACTGCGAGATGTGAGATTAATCCCTGTCGGGCACGTTTTGCAACACTGTGCCCTTTCTTGGAAATGTTCAGTCACTGTGCCACTTCCTCTGCAGCTGTTCACCGGTTCTGCAGATCGTTCCTCACTCCGTTTCTCAGAGAGTTCACTGGGGCTATAGGTGACCTACTTTACCCTCAACTGTAAATAGCTCCTGGAATAATGACTGAGTCCCTTGGCTGATTCAAGACAGCAACAGTTCATAACTTCTCTAAGGAAATGCAACACTGAGGTATGTCACAGAGAACGTCACCGTGGAATTGAACAAAACAAAAGACGTCCCTGCGGAGCTGGCATTGAAACTCTGAGGATCCGTCCTGCTGCATTTATCATCTTATTCACTATTGCAGTAGGTCTAAAAAGTTTACACATCCCTGTTAAAACGTCAGTTTTCTGTGATGTACATAAAGGCCGATTATCTCAGGAACCTTTTAACCTGTAATCAGAGCCATAAAACCTAAAATCTTTTTGGTGGAATAATATTAAGAATGTGGTTGCACAGAATGTCATTTATATGGTAACACTTTATTTGAAGGGGGGTGAATAAGACTGCAGAATGAACAACCAGATTCAAATCCAGGTTAAAAAAAAAAAGGTTTCAGCACATGCCCTAACTTTTAAAGTGCCTGTGATTAACCCAGTTCATTATATGTTCATTTTCTTTCTGTATTCACATTCGCAGTTTTCTATTCCTTCCCGTCTGTAGTGTCATTGTTCTGTTCTCAAGCAATTTTACCACCTTATGAAAGAGCTCTGCGACTGTGACAGACAGCCTGTGATTAGGTTTCCTGGGGTCTCGACTCTGTTTGGCACTATAAGCTTCAACCTTTCATATCTGAAGCCAAATAAGAATTAACAAATGAAGGAGTTTAATGAAGAAATACAGAGAAAACAGGCGGAAAAAAGACATTTAAAACAAAGACTGGAGGTAGGCTTTAAATTAGTTCACTTCTTTAATTTGTATGCTGATGTACTTGATAACAACCCGGATGTTTTTCCTCGTTTATGTATTGAATTATAGGTATAGATGATCACAAAATGATCAAACCTTACGTGTACTTTCTTTTGTTTGGAGATTGTTTTGTGAAGATTTCATTTTAATTATATAACTTGCATATTAATTCCACTACTAGTCCAGGTGTTCGCTAGTCAGTTCTTCAAAAAGCAGATTTTAAACCTCGACCAAACTGAAATATATAGAAGAGACAGGTAGATAGATAAGACAACCACATTTCATTTTATGAAAACCAGTAGCAAACTGCTACTTTTCATACCCAACACATCCTGAACAAAAATTACTTAGTCAAATTATTCAAGGGAAAAATGTTATTCATGTGCCCAAGATAATAAACAAACCATTTCACTACAATCTAAAATAAATATTTCCTTTTGTCTAAGTTTACTTTAAATTTAAAAGCCTACAGTAAATTCCTAAAATAAAATGATTTTTACAACTTCAAAGTTTTTAGTTAAATAATGCAGCACAGTGCTAATTGTCTCCAATCTCCATACAGATACAGCAAAACTCTGCAGGGTTACGAAGCACAGAGTTTCAAGGTTATGTGGTATTAAATTGACCAATAATTTCAATAATTTATTGACGTGTCACCGGTCTAATCAGAGACATAACGGCTGTATCGGCTGTGACCTTTAAGCTCCAGACGTGTCAGTAGAGGGAAAAAATACAAAAGCCGATTGTAGCCTTTGAAGCCTGAAAAACCACTTAATCCTTATTGACGATGTTTATGCTTCTTTTTGAAAAATCTTTAAGAAGCTCACACACTCATTAATTCACAAACACGTCTTGATCTGTTTGTTTCCTTTCAGATAGTTTTTAAGTTATTGATGTTTTATATTCCACCGTTTTATTTCTGAAAGCATATTGACATTAGGATATGAAATCCGATCTACTGAATGTAATAAGAAGCTAAATCTGCCTATCAGGGAGACAAAGATTATGATTCTTACTGGAGCCATTGAACACAAATTTCAGTATAATAAGGATAAGAAAACCTGTCATTCTAAAGTGCTTTTTTATAGACCTCATATTATAGTTTAGTGTTTTTTTCCATCCCCTCTGAGTTGCAGGGTAGCTTCCTGCAGAAACATTTTTTCAGTCTAAACCATGTAACAGATTACAAATGTTAATTGTTTTTTCACTTATACAGCAACATTGATATGGATCATATGCTATTTGTTTATTTCATGTATGCTACACATACAGATATATACGAATGCCTTCAAATATTAATGTAGACTTTTAATGTTAAATTATCTTTACTGCAATCTCCAAAAAAGTACATTTTGGAGATTTAAGTTACCTGGTATGTTCTCTTGTCTTTCCTATTTAGAGAGTGACTAATAGAAATAGGCTTCATGTCGTACTAAGCTCTCAGGAAAGCAAAAAAATAAAGAAAAACTGTGGATTACTAAAGAAAAGTATCTTAAAAGTCTAATCAATAATTATAAAGTAAAACATGTTTCTGCTACTTTTAATTCATAGGAATTGCCAGTAGTTAAGTTTTCTGTAAATAAAAAAAATCCATAAGTGGGTTCTTTAATTAATTCATTTATTGCATGCTGTAATACATAAAGTAAATGTTGATCTATAAATTAATAGATATCAAACCTATATCCAGAAAAAATCAGTGCAGTGTAAGATAAACATTGCCCATTTGTTCTGTTATTTGCATTTTTATTTTGGTCATACAATTATTTCTAATGTTTTTGCACATTTTCTTCTCACATTTGCTCATCTCTACTCTCACCACAGTTTGTTTCTGTTTTTCCATTTTATTTATACTTTGAGGAATCAAGTTCCAGGATGAAATGCTTGTTACATCAACAGCGGCTGTAGGAGCTCATAAACGCTCCCTAGTCTCACCTTAACCACACGCAGCAACCTGTAATGTTAACATAGCAGGAGCGACGATTCTGCTGCAGCAATATTTATCTTTCAGTCAAATTGTTCCAGACACAAACTCACCAAGCCAGAGAACATCACTTAAGTACAACTAAAGAGGAGGAGGTAAAATAGCAAAACATTGAACAGAAAGACAATAAAATAAAAAAGCAAAAGGGAAGAAAAGAAACAGAAAAGAACATTATGAAGAAAAAGTAGAGGATAGAAATAAATATTTATCCATTTATACCTACTCAAATGACACACAAAGAAATATATCTTCTTCTGTTTGATTTTAACCCTTACAATTACTGTAATTTGTTCAGCTGTAGCTCTACTGTTTACATGATGGACCTCTGTTTGCTTTGTTATAAAAGCGGTTTTTGCTCCATGCTTACCTAGCGGCATGCCGATGCCGTAGCCCTTGGTGTCCAGCAGTCCTCCTATCTGTGTGAGGTTGCAGTTGAGGCCGCGGTGATACTCGTTCATGGTGCTCTCCATCAGGAAGGCGTACTTGGAGTTGAGAACACGGGCGATGCCCTCCTCTGTGCTTTTCACAAAAACGCTGGGCAGTTTGGAGTTCATGTAGTTCCACATCCGCTGGTACGTCTGGTACCGAGAGTTCTGCACAGAAATGGGACAACGGCAGTGGGAAGAATTATCTAAAATATCAATTAAAATGTCTATGAATGCAAAAAGGATGAACATAAAATAAGATATATGCATCCTGGAGAAAAATGGAAAAGTAAGAATATTCAATAATGTTAACCTGAATAAAATATATAAGGCAAGCAAGAAAAAAGGAGGAAATATAAGGAACATTTTGGTTCTAGCTCAGTTGGATGACACCACAAATCGAAACAGAAACACATGTTTTCAGCTGGTTTGTTGTCTGCAACACCCAGACATTTTGCTTCGATAGTAGCATGTCAGCAAATAAACGCAAACACACGCTCTAAAGGTGTGTTTTTCCCTTCAGTGGAGTCTGAAAACAACAATGTATGTGGAGAATAAAAGGGTTCACACACCGTCTGAATTCAGCCATCAAGACAAATGCAAATAAAACAAACCCTAGACAAGTCAATCAGAGGAAACAGGGGTAAATACTGGATTGGATTTCACTCGGAGGGTTCTGAGAAAACACAACTTAGCCGTGGTTCTGTTGCACTGCTGAATTATAACCAATCACATCACTTGTTCAGCAGCTGTGCTGCTTTTACACTGCGTGGCTCTGTTGCTAAAATTGCCATCTGGTGGGTTTACCATGAAACAAAGATTATTCTGATAGTATTTTTAAGCCATTTTAAATGTTAGGTCAATAAACCTGACATCTCGGCTGCAACTGTTTACTGGAGGTTAAAGCTGTGGGCGACTCCAGCGATAAAACAACCTTGCAAAAGTTTCACACTACTATGCAGTTATGAATGCCATTGCTTTCACTGTGATGGTTCATCGCAATGCAATTATAAAGCCCAGACATTCATTTTAGTGCTTTATCGTGATAAACGATATAAACATAGCATTACCCTTGCAGTGAGTTATTTCCTGTTATGCTGTTAATAAGACTTGGAAACAGAAGCAACAACTATTATGGTCTGTCTTGCCTCACTGATGAAGCTCCATTTAGGCACCTCAGTGTTGACTGGGGTGAGAATGCAAATTAGAAATTTTCTTGGGAAAAAGTTTGATTTGTTTTGTGTTCATCTAGTAAAAAGTCTTGGAGTTTTGCAACTTTTGAAAAGCTTTCATGACAAACTTCAACTTAACACTACGATAAAGAAAATTGGAAAGTATTAATTCCCTATCTGCTTTTGAACATGTCATATAAGAACTGGAAGCTTCACTGTACTTCATTAAGAATCTGTCAAACATAAAGAAGTGCAGAGCTATAAAGTGATGCACAGTTTTGAAAATAGTTTAGAAATAAGATATGAGTTGGATGAATTGTAGAGAAGTTTAATGCAAGCTTTGGGATATTGGAGCATTTTGGTTTTACTGTCATATTGTTCGCTTGTCGTCAGTACGGACGACTCTACAGTAGAGTTTTCATTTGTAAAATATCTGTTCTTTTCTGCATGACTACGTGGCTTAATGTGGGCTCAAAAAGGAAAATGAGCTTACACAAATGACAGGCACTTTGTGTGCGTTTATTTTCTGGTTTAAAACATAATTGAAGCCATCTAAAAATAAAAATAGTATCACATCACTGCAGACCTGTGAAGATCTGGCCATCAAACTAAACTGAAAAGTCTGGTAAGGAGGGGAGACAAGTGCTTTAGTTTTATCTTGAAGAAGTGTAGATGTTCGCCCAGAATTGTCCTTTACGGAGGCTTGATAAGATTAAATTGTTGGAAAAAATAAAAATAAAAAAATCACAAAATATCAACCCATAAGCCATTTCAGTCTCTGGATGTAAGACTTAAAGTATGTTTGCAATCAAGCACTAATCCACGATGGTTTACCATCTAAAAGTTGCAATTATTAAAATTTTTTAGCATTTTGTGTTTTTTATGGCAGATAGTTTATGTTTACAGTATGTATTTTAAACTGAACATGTGAGAAAACAGGAAGAGAGTGGAGAAGGTAATAATGCGTGTAGGCTTTGTATGTTTCTGTGGATCAGGCACCGAGTGCGGTAATGGGGCGTAACAATGAAACCGGCTTATGAAGACAAACACAAAACACTCCATTCCATCTATAGTCAGGACAGAAAGGGAAAAACAAACACCACTTGTCATGTAGTCACTTCCTTTAAATGCACATAAATATATTTTTTAAACTCTCACCTGCACACGTTCCCAAAGGCTAACAAACCAACATCAGAGAGAGAGAAAAACACACACACACACACACACACACACACACACACACATCACGACAAGCACAGATGTCAACTCAGATGCCTGGAGCGCTCTCATAAAACAAACACAGGCAGTCACCCACCTAATACAAGCCGCCATAAAGAAGAGCACACACAAACTCAGAGGAAATGTCACAACAAACATTCAGCCTACTAGCAGGATACAAGCTACATACAAACACTTTAGAAAACGCAATAAAGCAACACCATGAATCTGTAAAATCCACTAAAAACAAAAAGAAAAGAAAAACATGATCATGCATATGAACTCGCGGTATGCAACTTTATTTCAAGTTTAGTAAAAACTCAAAAACAGTTTGTAAAAGAAAGCTCTGAAGCATAAAATAATCATAAGACCATAATTCCTCTTCTCTGCTGGATTCAAAACTACAGCATCCATTCTGTTGTACATTTTCATTTGTCATTGTCACATTATAACAAAATTTGCACAAATTACTCTGCATTTTAATCCTTGGAAAGAAAAAAAAACAAATCTGTAAATCAGACCTTGAAGAAATCAAACCTATTCTGTGCATCTCTAATACAAACATACTACAAACTAGCAGCAGAAGGACGGTTTTTACCATGAAGAAAGTCATGGTGCTTCCTCCATGAATGGTGCCGTACTCGATGTTGGTCTGGTCAGCCAAATCATCTGGAGACTCGATGGGAACCTCCATCCTCTGAACGGTCAGGAAGGCTGCCAAGTTGGCCGTGTAGGAGGAGATGATGATGAGCGTGAACGCCCACCTTGAAGGGGACGAAAACCAGGAGAGATCAGGTTACTGCAGGTCTTCTCTCATCTGATCTACATACATACAGGAGAAAATCAGATTGTTGAGCTGGGAAATTACCTTTTCTTGGCAAGGGCCTTTTTCTGGTATTGCAAGGATTTGAAAAGTTTTTTTTTTAAAACCACTTACATTTTCTGTGCTGTAGTTTCTATTGTTTAAAACACAAAGTTTCAGCACAGGCAGCGTTTTCTCCCCCCTCACTCATGCTTTTGTGCACCCTTCCAGCCACACAGACAGATTTCCTTTGCATATGAGTAAGACAATGACAGCTGTTTGGAAAGTCATTGCACTGAATATAAAACAGCACCACCCATCACTCTCATTAAGGTAACCCTGTTTTGAAAGTACAGCTCCAAAGCCAAGAGTGCCATTTCTGCAGGCGTCAGCACCTGAGCATATGGCTCCGCTAATATTATCTTCCTAGCCTTTTACTATACAAAAACTAAATTATTTAAATAAAAAAAAAAGAAAAAGCATTCTTCATTTACTTTAAAAACTGGAATTAGTTAAAGTTACACCAACTTTTTGTTTCTTGGTTTTGTTTGCAAAACAATACTCTCATTTATTGGTCAGCATGCATAGAACAAAAACATGGAGTTGAAGTCCCCACACTCAAATTAGTGATTTATGGTGTGCATGAATACAGAATGTATGTGTAAGTGTTGCATTGTGCTAGAAAAATTACACTTAAACCTGAGGAGGTTGAACCAGCACCTGATGGCTTGCTGATCCAGTGAACCTGCTTTTATTGTGGAATAACTTTTATGAGTAAATCTTCGGTGACATTACACAGAACTTTATGAAGTCACATATTGATATTCATCTTCACTTACACTATGTGTGTTATAATGATTAAGCTCATAAAGAGTTTTGTAAGCATCAGTTTTTCAGCAGCTGAACTCTGCCTGCCCGTCGGTTCCAGTTCCAGTAACTCTGACTTCTTCAGCATACCCAGAAACTTCAGACAACTTCAACCTCAAAAACCTTCTGGGAACAGTTTAGGGATCTATTGTTCCTGTTCCAACATGGCTGAGAATCACTACAAAAAGACAGTCAGGCATTCATACAGAGCAAAAGGGTCTGACCTCAGAAAGGCTTTCTATATTCAGAAATCCTGATAAATACATTCTTGAATTTTGTGGAAAATTTCCCAGAAAAGTCGTAGATGTTGTTGCTGCAAAGGATGAGCCAATAATGTCATTATAACATTTGCATTAAGAATGGGATATCACTAAAGTTCATATGTGTATGGAGGTAGATTTTTGGCATTAAGATACACACATGATGACACATGACATCTCCTGGATTAATGCTTTTTTTTTTCCACACTATAAAAACGCTTACAAATTAAAACTTTGAAATGTTATATTTCTTCACAATATCGTCAGTAAAAAAATAAAAATAAATTTTGCTTTAATTCACTCTCAAATCTTAGAAACATTGTAAAAACAGTAGTTAAATATTTGAGATGTTTTAACAGTTATAACCTTGTAGAAACTGGACGTCCTTGCTTACCTAGCAGCTTATTTCAAAAGGAACATCACGTTCCAGACACGTTTTTAATTTTCCCCCTCACTCAACTGAGTGATCTGCTGTTCCTGTCCTTTTCCTCCGTCTCCTCTGCTCGCAGCGCTTACTTCTTTCTCAGCACATGTCTTTCAGAGCTCCCTCGGGAGCATCATCAAACTTGAATTTTTTGTTGGCTTTGCATTTGTACATTATTTGCATAAAATATTGACACTCAGGAATAAGAAACTTTTGTGTCAGCTATTTACCCCAAATCCCAAGACTGCATTTAATATCTAAATATTCTGGCAGAAATGCAACAAAATAACTGCTTACAAGATACAAGTCATTGTTAAGTGTCTTCCCACATCTTTGAACACAAAAAGCCTTTTCAATTTGTGGTAAGACGACTAAAAGAGAAATAAACACAGCTGGCCTCTAGAGAAGCTCTCAGAATCACAAAGTGGTTAAATCTTCTTATTCTCTCTCATACATTAGCTTCCACATTCAGTCACATCACAAACTCTGCATGTCCTTAAACTCGTTCTCAAGATGTGCGCAGGTAAAAACTAAAAGCAGCCTTTCCGCCCAAATGTCTTTTTACAACATCAAGGTCAAACATCGAAACAAGGAGACCATATAAAACCCATCTCTAAGACGACGGGGAGGCGTTAAGCTGCAGAGGCACAGAAACAGCCTCACTCCTCTCTAACTCACCACACACCGCTGACACATCTGGTGGACAAGGCTCTGGGCATTATCTCTGATCCCTGCTGCATGAAGCCGCCGATGGGGAACCACAGGCTGTTTCCCAGTGTGTACTGGTTCTCCAGTATGTCCCTGCGCTCCCGCAGACACGGTTGAGGGTTGTACCACTCGTAGGGGCTCAACCTGGCGAGAGAGGGGGAGTCCGTTGAAGCAACCTTCAGCTGTTGCACGGTGATGCACCTCTGTCGTTTAAACAAGCCAATCAGTCATACAACCCCTGTCAAGCCGTGTGAGGGGACATGTCCAGGGGAAAGATGATAGATGACAGGTGGCTTGTGTTTAGCAATATAAATGGCAAGAGAGCTCAGATGTGAGCTGCAGACAATCAGCGCAGTGTGTGATGTAATGGACTGACCTTGCTGCCAGGAAGAGCACGCAGCTGACAGCCAGGTAGGCGAGTAACATGAAGAGCCAGACAGCTGGAGAGAAAGGATCCAGGAAGGAGAAGTAGCCTGGCTTCCGACCCTGAAACAAGGTGGAGAAAGAAGAAGTAAAGACGCAGATAGATGAGAAATCTGGGACAGATGGGGACAGACAGAAGCTGCTATCAAAGGTGTCCCCTTCGCACCACAGGAGGGCAGTGTACTCCCCCTCACTTTAATACAGAGTCTGCAGTGCTTTGATACTCTAATGCTTCGATCCATGAATGCTGTTTAACAATGCTGTCTGCCAGAGCGCGCCTGGCGCAGGCCCAAAACCTCATTAGCAATGTAAAGCTGCCACTGTAACACAGCTCTGACTTACTGAGCAAAAATAAATTCTCACTATAAACTGCATTGAGGACTTACACTAATACAATCAAAGGGATCAACTCTCGAGCAATAAGCGGTTTCGCTCGTTTCAAGCGACTTCGGCCTGGCGTCTTCTTCATCAATGGGAGGACTTAAAAACATATCAAATCCAGTACAGGATCTGAAGTAAGTATCAGCCAGCAGGTGGCCGACAGCCCGAGATAACACCCTCACCAATTGAACTCGGTACAAGATGCTGATCCCCAGGGTCATGAAAGGCTTAGAGAAGTCGATAACTTTCTCCCTCTCTGATGTGATGGTGAAGCCTGCCACGGCCAGGTCCGCTTTCTGGAGGATTGACACAGATAGATGGGTGGGTAGATAGCAGCAGGGGTGAGCGGGAGATAGACGCGGCAAAGGACAAGAGAAAAAGTACAGAAAGTGGTCAGCAAAAAAAAAAAAAAAGAAAGAAAGACACAGTAACATGTTGATACCAGTTTCTTGCTTTTTATAGTTTTACACATACTCCACTGTAACTGATTTGGATTTTAAATAAACAATTATGATGTGGAAGGAAAATGATTCTGTTCCTTACTTAATATTAAATTACAACATTTTAAGATAATACCTCATTGGCAGTGTTGCACCGAAATAAAATGTGACCCAGTGAATCACTTTCAGAAGAGTCCACATGTGCATAATCTGATCTATTTTTAAACCCAGCTGTTCAGAGAAAACAGTTCAACAGAGCAAACATAGAAGAGGGCACTTTGGTATAAAATTGAACTTTCCGACCTTCGTGTAAAAGAAATATGTGGGGGAAAAATGCAGGGTGGAAAACTAACACTATTTTTGTGCTTGTAGAAATTGCTTCTGCTCTGAAATATGGTGTTGGCAGCATCATGTTGGGGGGAGAGTTCTTTTCAAAAGTGACAGATAAGCTTGTAAGAGTTTATGGGAGTTTATGTTGAAGCAAAATAAAGAGTAATCCTGGAGCCAAACCTGCTACAGGCTGAAAAAAAAACGTGACGACTGGGATGGAGGTTGAGCTTCAAACAGGAAAACAAACCCGAACATTCAGCAAGAGCTAAAATGGAAAGGTTCAAAAATAAAAAAATAAAAAAATCGCAACTTTGTGGTATTGAAGTTCAGAGATGCTTTCAACCAAACAGGATCTATTTTGGAAAGAAGCTGAGAAAAATCATTGGTGAAAACAAAGGCAGCACAATTTTTTGGCTGCTATTTGTTACATTTCTTGTCTTTCATCATTTTCTGTTCTTGCACTTGGTTGCAGTTTTGTGGATGTAAAGGTTTATAGTGTACAGAATGTCCCTCAGTGGGAAAATTCAGGTGCAAAAGTTTGAATACTTCTGCAAGGCACCACACTGAGCGGATGTTAAAAGTTCACTGTGCCACCTTTCATGAAATATGCAGACGTGCTATTTTCTCTTGCACACGCTCGTACTATTTCTCCATGATCCAAATTAAGCTAATTGAAAGTAAACACTAGGTCCCTGGTCTTTCCACCTGCATAAAACCTGCAGGTCTCTGGTCGTTCTGCCTCCCCTTCATCTCTTCCATTAAAAGCTAATTGATGAACACGGGCTACTAATTACAGCCGAGTGATCGGGCTACGAGGAGGGCGGGGAGGGTGAGGAAGCATGGAGAGCCGGGGGAGCGCCGCTGTGGCAGACCCCACACAGGGACCATGGCTCGGTAATTGAAGTATACCGTATGGTAATTAAACAGAGAGGGGCTCTCATTAGCCTGCTTCAACCAGAGTGTCAGTCACAGGCTCAAAAGGCCTGGACAGGTTGAGTGGAAAAAACATTTTTATATTTGTATATATGCAAAAGAAAGTGGTTAGAAGTGGTTTTCAGCTTGGAAACGCAGAGCGGGCAATATTTAGCAAATTTTTCAGTCTCTTCTGGGGAATTATCAATTCAGCCTTTGTCCTAGATAAGAGTGTTACTCCCCTCTGAGGGCAATTTGAGACATGGGGAGTTACAGCAGAACTGTGGTTTGGGGCTACAGCACAAGTGTGTGCACAAGTATGTGGCTGTGTGGATGAATCGCTGTGTGTTAGTGGCACATTTTCTGGTTGTTATTGCTGCACGCGCTCTGCAGAGTACTCACCCTGTTGATCAGCTCTCCAACCATGCCGGTCCAAGAGCCGTTGGGCTCCGGGGCCCCATACAGCCCATCATCCACCAGCTTGATCTTGAAGGAGAATTTTAAGATGCCTGCCAGCTCCCTCAGCATGTCAACACAGAAACCCTCGTACTGCTCGTTTCCCTCGAAATCCTGGTAATTGTCCTTGCGCATCACATACGGGTTCTCCTGTGCAGAGGGAAAACATGACGAATCTCAGTCTAAAACAGGCAGCGTGTTTAGCTGTAGAAGATGCTACCTTATCACTATTGATTTATTGTAGGGATTTTCAAACAGCTAATTAAGGTTTAAATAACAAGGCTGTTCAAAGTTTTTCTCATTAACTTGTTTAGCATATGGAGGAGCGTAGTTTTTGTGCTCTGCTTTTTTGCTTCAAATTAACTGGAGAGATGCAATTGGTGTCAAAGGTTTGAGCCAATTCTTTGCAACAAAATTAATGAGCTAATAAAAATGTATTTAGTCCCCGATATTTTTTTAGCGTTTTTTTCCTTTTTTGTCAAACTTAAATTTTAGAAGATTACACAGTTTTTAATATCAAAGACAACTTAACACAAAAATCAAACTTCAAATGATCTTTTAATAAGAGTAAAATCTAGCAAAGTCAACCCCCAAAATACTAACATGTCATGATGTGTTGTTTTAAAGTGGAGCCAAATGCAGAGGCAGATGGAGCTTGTAGATGAAAAATGTTTAAAGAAAAAAAAAAGAAAAAAACTTACAAAAACACACAGGGAGCCAGAGCCAAACAAAAACAGAAATCCAGAACGAAAAGCCAACATTATGAAACAGGGAAGTAATCAGAGTTAACAGGAGGAATCGGCAAAGACTGGGAGGAGCAGAAGTGCTTAAGTACTGGGAGAGTGAATGTGGAACAATGGGGCTGATGGGCAAACTGGTTGAAGACGTGAGAAGAGAGAGAAAGTGGTTCATGAGGCGAGAGAGAGAGAGAGAGAGAGAGAGAGAGAGAGAGAAACTGCAAAGGGGACTGGGAAATAATCTAAAGAATGAGTAGACATAACATAATAATAAAACTGGAGTAACTTGGAACAACTTGACACAAGAGATAAACTAGAATCACTAAGAAAGAAGTTTGAACTTAAAAACAGAAACTAAACTGATCTAATGAAAATAAGAAACTAAAGATTAGAGAAATAAACCAAAAACAACTCAAGGTACCAACATAATAACTAGTTAGTGGCAATCACTGCCATCAACCTTTTATAATAACTGAGAATGAGTCTTTACATCACATTTTGGTTGTTTTAAATTCAGCTGCACTATAAGGTTTTCAAGTTGAACCAGCAGTTTAAGGATGTGCTATAATATCCAGACTTTGTTTTGGCTCATTAAAACCTTTTTGTTTTGTTTGTTTTTTACATTAGGAGAGCAGAAATGAGAACACTGTCCAGTTCCAGACTAACACACCGTCACCCTCATGGCCGATGCTTTTTGTCTGAATTGCTGTGTTTATACCAAATGCAGTGTGATGCACATCTTTCCAAAAGTTCCACTTTTGTTTTAGTCCATAGAATATTAATCAATATGTTTTCTGGTAAATGTGAAGCTGACCTTTTTCCAAACTCTTTTCATAGATGCCATTTTTGCAGAGTCTCTTCTTAATGCTGAATCATAACCACAGACTGAGTAATTTTGTTCCATGTTTTTTTTTTTTCTTTCTATTTGTGGGTAATGGTCTCTATGGTTCACAAAGCCTAAGAAAATGCACTGTAACTCTCTCCAGCATGACAGATCTCAATGGTTTTGTTTCTCATCTATTCTTGAATTTCTTTCTATAAAGGCATAAAGTTTTGCTTTTTGAAATCTTTTAGTTACTTCATACTTCATGTTGTGAGACAGGTAAATGATTTCTAATTTACCAAGGAGCCGGTTTACTTAGGACCAGAGTGGTTTGGATAACCTTTTCTCTACATAAGTGAAATCATCACCTACTCATCATCTAGGGCTAACCTTGTCTTAAATTAAAAAATCTGGTTGATGATCTCAAACGTTTAAGTGTGACAAAAAGGTAAAAACTGAATAAACACAAAAAGGGGGAAATCCTTTCACAAGACTGAACATTTTCAAGTCTCTACTGTAAATCTATTAACAGTTACCAGTCATTTTTAAAGATCTGGCAGAAGAAGAAAAAGTATCTCTAAATGTGTCAAGGGATTTTTATAAAAACGTTTTTTCCAAAGTTTGACCTCTGATGGGTAAAGGTCAGCACGCCTCAGCCGAGTCGGTACACTGTAGAACATTTTTATCTGCCCTGTGAGTCTCTTACAGCTACAGAACGCTAATAGAAAATTGCTTCAATAGACATAATTCGCTAGTGGGAGATGGCTGCAGATGCAGGTTTGTGTGGGACTTTGACAGATTAAAAAACTACAGTCTGCCCGGTGAGTAAAACCGATGCAGATAAACCAGGGTAGCAGCAAGGCTATCATAGAAAGTACCTGATTTATCTCAAAAGTGGTGCAGCAGAGAAATAAATGCATTAAGTTTCACAAGAAAAATGACGTTTCAGAAACTCTGGCAATAGAAACTGAATCAGAAATGTGTTGATTGATAAAAAAAAAAAAGTCTACCACTAAACAAATCACTTAGTCACATAGCCAGCATTTAGCTTAAATTTACTGCAACAGACAAGTGTAAAATATCACAAATTGTAGCATTGTACTGTAGGAGAATGACTAATAATTCTCAAATTTTAACAATAAACATTTTAGATTTTTTTTTCCTATCCACTTTATGCTAGTAACCTTAAGATAGATAGACAAAATGAAATAAATAGGATGATCTGACATCTAAACAGTGTGTGGGATGGACTCAGTGGCTACAGTGCAGAAGGGTGTAATTTGTGTAAATTTACAAAATTCAGTGTAAATTCAAGGATTTAATTGTAGGTAAAATGCCTGAATTAATAGAAAGCGCTGTTTTTCTTCAGTTCTGAATGCCGGTGGCTTCTGGACAGAAACGGTTCTTGAATCGGCTGGTAGGTGTGCAGGTGCTTCTGCCTAATGGCTGGATGATCTTCAGTGAATTCTTGCTCCAGTGCAGTTTGTAGCGCTCCTGTGTGGCTCATGCTGCTGTTTTGGTAACTCTGTAATCATCTACAAACCTCGGCAGAGCTTTTCAGAACAGAGCATTACAGCTGCTGTAACAGGCTGTGAAACAGCATGTCAAAAATATTCTCAGTGGTGCATTGAGAGAAGCTGGTTAGTGAGTCCAACCTAAACTACTCGGTTGTGGCAGAAACAAGCCCTCTGCCTTGCTGATTTCTGATTAGGTCATCTTTGATCCTCACTCATATTGATCTAAAAATCCTCAGGCAAGCTCTTCTCCAACAGCCCCCTTTAGCTTTCCAGAGATTTTTGAACTTCAGTAAGCTGTTGTCCTGAAACTAAGATCATCGGCTTCTTATTTCTTCAGCGTTAAATTATTCTTCAGTATCTGATGTGCAAAAAAATGATAATGGTTCCATTTGCAAATATGTATAATATTGGAGTTAAGGTTAAATTTGGCTGGTCATTCATGGGTGAAAAAGATTGGACCTAACACACCTCTCTGAAGGATACCTTCTCCTAGTGAGAAAAAGTATCTTGCCAGAAAACGAACAAGCATAAATCCCCTTAATCTAAGATATTTAATATTACTTAGATTTCAGTTTTTGCAGTGTTCAAACATATTTCCTTGATTTATTGGCGAGGGAGGGAAGAGCACAGTGCAGAAGCTATTGCTTCATCTCTGGAAACGGTTTGGCCTACATGCAAAACGCAGCAGGTCAGCTGCAGCAGCCGGGGAGGATGTGAGGGCTTCGACTACGTGCTCCAAGCACTTCATGGTAACGTGGGTAAGTGCAACACGGCAGCTACTCCAGGTGTTTTGGGGACAGGGATGACACCGGTCTCATCACAGGGCACTTTCCGTCCATATTCCTGACAGTTGAGTTGCTTTACCTTAACCAAGATCCATTTTCTCTCTGTATTGCTTCTTTGATTTTATTCCTATTTTTTTAAACAAAGACCCAAAAGAGCAACGTCACACAACACATTTATTTTGATTTTAGTTTAATCCCTTAAAACAGTGAATACAAGGTATTTATTGTGAGAAGGAAGATGATGGATCAGCAAAGACATTACTGTTTTTAAGATGTCATTAAACATCTAAACAGCCAAAGGACAGCAGGACATTAATAAAAGACCAGCACTCTGACAGCCTCATTTAAGTAACACGTCCTTCTCAGCGCTCTGTCAGTTTCTATGACAGCTACAGCTATGGCTAAATTGCCAGAAAGAGACCAAAACGCAGCGTGAGCTCCAGCACAGCAGGCAAGCACAAAAACAACTCTACTTGCCAGTGTGGACACTTGTGAGGTAGCTAGCTGTGACCTTACCAGGATGGTGGTGACAATCAAGGTCTTGTTCGCCAGCGTCTCTGAGACATTAATATCCAAACTGGTGGAGTTCATTGCCAAAGTGTTGTTGGAGTACCAGATCCCAATCTAACACAGAACACAAAACAAGAGAAAATCAATAACCATTGTGGAATAAATGATGCACTCTTAAGCTCTAATTGAATCAGTTTTTATAGAAATTTAAACTGCAGCACACTACAAGCTCAAGTACATCAGTCAGCACAGCCATCCCAGCGGTCTACTTTAAAACGCAAACTACATTTGCCACTGTATATTCTGTATTTTCTCTTTTCAACCTGTTATGTGCCGTGTATCTATATTGATATAATAGTTCCCACAGGAGCCAAAAGAAATGCAGTAATATGAGCCATTATAAACCAATTGCTATTTACAAGCAAAGCAATGAGCTGGTGACAGGCTGGCATTGATGGGAATGAAAAGCATCCATGATTAGCTGTTTTATAGCCACGTCTCTTTTTTTTATTCACACCTTTGTTGAATTGCATAACAGCGCATTTATTTCTATTTTATGGAGACAGTAAAGTCACTTAGGTGCATAAGTGTGTGATTATGACCTAACCAACGTGCCGAGTGGATCAGCGGCTCACGGAGGCATTTCCTAGAAATATACCGCACACGTGTCAGTGGATCAGAGGAGTGGTAATGGCTCCGCTGCACCGTTTCTATTACAGTTTTTATCCTGCTCTGACGCTTGAAAGCATTTTTTTTTTTTTTTTTTTTTTATTCTGAACCGCTGCTGGCGTCTAAAGTGGATGTCACCATACACACAGGTGGGCAAAGTTAAAATGTTAATTACTACAGCCACGCTCTCGGCTGAGTTGGAGTTTAGCTTTAAGTGAGAAAATGGCTTTTTGTGTAAGTGTTGGAGACACCTGGCTGATAGCAGAGATCTGGGAGACAAACTGAGGAGAAGGACGGAGGAAGCGTTCCCTCCAGACAAGCAGCTTTCCCTGCAATCACTTAAACTTAGCTTTTTAATGCTTAATCTCTCTTCACTTATTCCTAATACTTTTCTAAGGAGGCCATCAGAAAATTATAATGACTTTTGACGAGACTCCCAGGATGTTATTTGGTTATGGGATTAGCCAGCCAGCACAATTTATACAAATAAATAAAAACGGGAATGAAACTGCTTGACTTGGATTGCTTTTTCTTGCAGATAATGAAAGAAATTTTTAGGACTTTACCAGTTTTTTTGTGTTGTATTTTACAATGTTGTGCTCTGACTGATGTAGTGCCTTGAAGTTTTTCATCTTTTGTAGCTTTAGAATTATAGAACAGTTATAAATGCATT
Organism: Poecilia latipinna; assembly: GCF_001443285.1. Classification (NCBI taxonomy): domain Eukaryota; kingdom Metazoa; phylum Chordata; class Actinopteri; order Cyprinodontiformes; family Poeciliidae; genus Poecilia; species Poecilia latipinna. Next base: position 262,288 of record NW_015113900.1, on the reverse strand, counting down.
AAAGGTAGTGCAGTTATATTATAGAAGAAAAACTTTAAAGTGTGATTTGAATTTGTCTTCAACACCTTTTTCTCCAATACTCCAAATAAAATGTTGTGCAACCAATTGCCTTCATATTGTATATTCTAATTAGCAACTACAAAAACAAACATGAATGTTTAATAGTTCGAACATGTGCAGCTCTGCCTTTGGTTTATAGCCAGTAATAACATACAAAACATACACAAAAGCTGTATTTCTTATTTTAGAAATAAGAAAAATGGCTACAGCAAAACAGGTAAAAATATATGTATCATTTATTAAAACATTAAATGATTTATCATAGCAACAAGAATGTCGTAAGGTTATCATACTCACACTCATGTAGAGCATAAAAACAATGAATACAACAGATTAAAAATACAGTAAGCAGCAGCAGGGTGAGAACTGCAGGTCAGCAGCAACAGAACAGCCGTGCCCCAGTGTGCGTAAATAGAGTTGACCTGTATGTAATTTAATCTCAGTATGTATACAGCTCCTCAGAGATTTACTAGAAAACATTAGTAAACAACCACCATCATGTAGACCAGGGAACCCGGCCTATAGGTCAGGGATAAAGTTGTGGAGAAGTTTAAAGCAACATTAGGTTCCAAAACCCTTTCCCAAGTTTTGAATATTTCACAGAGTGCAGTTCAACCTGTAAGCTCAATGGTTAAGTCTGCTGTGGACTGCAAACCTAACAAAACATGGTTATCCACCTAAACAGACCCAGAAGTAGAGCATTTCTACCAGATTCACCCGTGGTCGTTATTAGAAGAGCAACAGAATGAGCGATATCTGAAAGAAAAGTCCTGATAGCTACGACTGCTGTGTGGCTCAAGTAGAAGAAGGTACTTTAGTCATACGAGACCAGAATTTAACCAGGTTTACATGCGAAACATTGTATGTTGAGGAAGATTCCTCTGAACACTGAGACATGAGCCAGTAGAGCTAAATGAAGATGCATGTCAAAGCTGTACGGTCATTTCCTGCTTTGGTTTGGTCTGCCACATAAAACAGCAGTAAACTCATTAAAACTTTTGGCTGTAATGTAACAAAATGGAAACATTTTCAACACTAATAATTAAATCTTTATTCAGCCTCCATTTGCTTAGTGAAATTCATAATGCGGTTTGTTTAGGACTACACAAAATAAGAAAAATAACTTAATTAAAAATAAATCCCTGTCAAAAGCAGAGTAGTTTTAATCCTGTTGATGCAGCCCATCAATAGTTGTTTATGCACGATTATTTTTTTAAATAAAACTATTTTTGACTCAAAGTCTCGTCTGTTTAATACCAAATCCTCTCTGTGAATGTTACATACTGAGATATAAGAATTTTACATTCAGGACCATCTTAATGATTTTTTTGTTGTTGTTGCTCCAGAAAACAAACCGAGCTCATAGTTCATGTGAAGACAAAGGAGTCCAAAATCAATACAGATCAAGCCTGCTGCAAGCCTCCAGCAAATTCAGTTAAGGTTTCACAAAGACGGCTATTAATTAGATAAAGTGTGAGCGAAGATGTCAAATTATAAGAAGAAATGTTTTGTTTTTCAGAATAATAAGAAACTAATGTATGATTTTTTTATGTATTCATAGTTCAGGACAAGTAACATAAGTAAAAATGCAACATGAGTCAAAGGTGAAACAGAAAGCCAACGGGAGAAATAAATAAATCCAAAGACATATGACCTGGACTGGATTTGCAATAAAAAAAATCTTTCTGAAAGAGAAGCAACAACGTGGAAAGCATCTAAAGGCCAAGCTTTCTATTGTACTAAATATGTGTCTACTGCAGAGTGAAAGGCCTTCTGGTTAAACACACATCTGTTTAATAAAGCAGAGATCTCTGCAGCGTCAGGGGGAATCTGTGATGGCGCTAACCTTCCTGTAAAATGCCTCCGCCGGCTCTCTGAAACCATCCAGGTGACCTGTAACTAACCCAAAGCCCAAGGCTGCTGTGACCTGGCTGCCTCATCATAACAGGTGGCTCCTGACCTCTTTGTGGCCTCCTCTGTGTTTCTCCAGGATCCGCAGGGTGTAGTTGGTTCTCTGACCTTTGCTGTTGAACTCCACTCGCCCCGTCAGGCCATCGTACTCCACCTGGTAGGCAGATGGGGAAGGATATGAGGAAGTACGACGGTGGCAGAGAAGCAAAACAAAAAAAAAAGGAAATTAGGGGGAAAAATGCACAAAAACAGGCAGAGACACAAACAAAATCAGCGCTCTGCATGAAAACAAACGTGCCTCTCACAATCGATCATCATTAGACAGATAAAAACAACACTCTGGAGGAATAGAGAGCCAAAAAACAGAGAACAAGACACACGGGGAGAGAAAGAGAGAGAAAGTGGCTAAATCTGGCCTCGACAGGGATGATCAGTTGTGGATCAACTAGGAGAAAGTGACTGATCGAGAGGCTCAGAGAGGGCAGAAGAGAGAGTCAACAGCCTCTTTAATAAGACCCAGACCTGCACGTCACACCTCGGCTCGGCTCGGCCACTCCACGGCCCAGGTGCTGGCACAGTTTGAAGGAACTATGATGAATAGCAGCGTGCTGGAGATGGAGCGCACCATGATGTTGACTAACAAAGACAGATGTCGGGCAGATGGGCCTCAGGCAATGAGAGATGGGACACAGGCTGCCTTGACAACAGGTCGTTGATGAGGGAAGCAGACGACCAGAGAAGGGAGATGCCAAAAAACATCAACAGACAGAGGTTACGGGCAACATGAGATGCAGATGATACACAGGGTAAACATACGTGCTTTCGTTTATCAATATGCTTAAAGAAAAAGAAAAGATTTAAAGAGCTCGTGACTTTAAAGTATCAGGATTTCTTCCTTTTGCCTTCATTACTCCAACTAGTGTGAAGAGAATCTGTGGTTCATTATGAAGGATTTAAACTACTGTAAATCTTGTTAATAAGTGGTAGATATGTGGATTCCTTTTCTTACTTTTTGTTCTCAAATATGAAATATCTGAATCTCAATCTGATTGAAAAGTAGTCATACCCGTTCGTTAGTTTCAAATGTCTTCAGGTGACAATCACAATCATTAATGCAGTTCATTGGAGAGCAATAAACAAAGCAACATGTTAGTTTCTTCTTTTTTTCCTTTTGTAAAAAAGGAAAATAAGAGGTTGTGCATCTTTTTGCATTTTGCCCCCTTTAACTTGATACTCCTAAATTAAATTACATGCAATAATATTCTTAAGAATCAATTACTGTTAGTCTCTTCCTCCCCAAAACAACAAAATACTAAAGTATACTGCTCCATAAGTTACAAAAAACATAAATATAGACACTTATGTTGTCCTTATTAGTAGAAACTGTTAATTCTAGGATATATTTTTATTTTCTTCTAAGAGAATTATTTCCCTACCTGACTTATCACGTTTCAGCCACACAGTAGAGTAATTACTGGAGCAGTAAACTGAAGATGCCACCTCAGGCTTTGGGAAATTGTAATTGGGTCTTTTGTAATACTTTATTGATCACTTGAAAATGAGCGCCACCTTAATCAATGAAGAAAATAATTGTTAACGGACAAATTACCGTGTGAAAGGAGCCACAGTCAACAGAGTGGCTACATAACATTTTAATAGAAGTATCCATCTCCTAAAAAATTAATAGTAGTAAGTGATTTTATTTCTCAATAAAGCTGACGCCTGAAGACAGATGAGTTAATAAGGCTTTTTTACATGTTAGTTTGTAAATGCAATATTCTAATCAAGTCTTATAAATCCAGAGAGGCAAAAATCAGATTTAACATTTTGTGACCCTTCAAATCTTATCCCAACCTTCAGCCTCAAAAACATCATTTCTCAACCTGACATGCTGAAAAATACAAGAGTTGATGCCGAGAAAAGCAGAAAAAGAATGTAAGAAAATACTATTCAAAGGTAACCGCGTTCTCCGTTTGCAGTGAAATTACTAAATAGGAGCTACAAAAGAAAGCATTATCTAGAAAAGCAGAAAAAGTTTCCGACAGAGCTGCTTGAAGGATTGCCAGGTGGGCAAATCAAAACCTTGTCCATGTAAAAGACTTTCACCAGGACTTAGCTGACATTGAAGTGGCAGTGTGCTGTTCTATTGTGAAGCCACGACTTCACAGAAAAGGCAGAGAAAAAAAACCTAAAGTCAACGTTTCTAGGAATTTCATAACAAATTCAGCTCCATGAGTTTTAAAGGTGCTTGAAATATTTTGGTAACCTTCAGCTGTTAAGGTACACCGGTGGATCCATCATAAACTGTATTAGCGTTTAGGCCACCAGTATAAGTAACAATGAAATACTGGCAAAGTCTGAATTCAAGAGCTACCTCCACGGTTTCTAAGTATTTTTAATGCAGTGTTAGATTTGTTTTAAAGTGTGAAAATGAAAGTTCATGACAAATTTATGGTGCAGAGATGGATGGATGAACAGATGGATGGATGGATGGATGGATGGATGGATGGATGGATGGATGGATGGATGGATGGATGGATGGATGGACGGACGGACGGATGGACGGACGGACGGATACCTATTTTAAAAATATACATTTTAAAACCTAAATACTGCAATTTCCAGACTATTTAATGGACCTAAATGTAAGTCGAATCACTAATCTTGAAAATAAATTGTGTTGATATATTGTCATTTAGCATCCATGCTGCTACATGACATATTTACATAGAGAGATTTTTTTAACTCTTAAATACATAATGGTAACATACATAAATATGTACCGTAAGTGATTTTCCGAACGGTGAATGTAACACAGGTGCTTTAAAAAAAGATACAGTAGACTACCACGAAAAGTCATTGATCACCACCGTTTGCACACTAAAACTGCTGAAGTCTTCTTCAGTTTCCGTATTCTCTCTCTTTCGCTGTAATTCGATGTCACTTTGTCTCAAGGCAAATTCGCTCTAGAGTTTGTGCTTTCCTCTTCGTCACGCAGCAATCCAGTCTTTCGAAACCCGTTGGTAAAGAGCCAAATATTAGCCTTATCGTAGTGTTCAAAACTACAATGAAAAAAACTTGCGGTTTATAGTCTGGAAGTTACGGTAGGCAGCACATGCAAAAAAAATTTAAAATCCTAAACAAAGAATGCAGAAAAATTAGCAAACATTTCTTCTGGCAGTGATGGATTTCAAATGGAGAGTTAAAAAATGCTAACCAGGTGGCTAACATTTCTCTGATGACCTCATAACATTACATGAGTCCATTTTCTGTTCATTTTGAAATTGGACGAGGACAAAAACAAAAAAAACGATTCATGCAAAAAGTGTCAAACTGATGCCTAATTAGACATTTCACCATCACAACAGACATGCTTGCCAAGTTACGTATGCCTATTGGTGTGCAGAAGATCATATAAATGACTTGAGATGCATTGTAGGCAATATTCACATGTGCTGTAAACATGGAAGACATGTGGGGCATTTACCATGCGAAGATAATTCATGAGGCTGGTCCCGTGTTGCCAGATCTGAGGCGAGGTGCAGCTCAGGGGCTTTACTCCAATTTCCTGACTGCGGTTCAATTCCCTGACGGCCCCCACAACCACATGAACGGCATCAAACATCAGCGCTGAAGAGAGCTGAGGAAAGAGAACGGGAGACAAAGGGAGGGAGGCAGAAAGGGCAGGATGGATGGAAACATGGGGAGGATGGGGAATGAGACAAGGCAGAAGATGTAATGAGGAAGGAGGCGCTAGCATTAATGATTGAAAGGATAACAGGAATAAAGGAGGGGAAGAGAAAAACAGATGTCGGGAATGAGTAAATAAGAGGGAAAGAGAGATGGATACAGTACATCAATAGCTATTAAATAGGAGCAAAGGAGCAGCTAAATCTCTTTAAATGGTCCATGAATCATCAGCAGGAACTGAGCGGCTTAATATTACGTGGCAAACAGACAAAGCTTTATAAATAGTACAAAGCGTTTGTTTGCACAAGTCCGTGTTTGTTTGAGACACTAACCGCAGGGCCGGGATACGTCAAATCGCAGCCCTCCCTCCATGAAAGGTTCAGGCTCCTGATGAACTCCAAATAGAACGGATGTGTGGTGTTGAACATGGAGAAACCCACGATGTTGGACTGCTCATCCACAATGTCATCCAGTCTCAGGAGGGGAAAATCCTGAAGGAGCAGAGGAGAAATAAAAGGGCAGAGAGAAAACATTCAGGTGAGAGGAAAGGTTGGCAGCACAGTGCCGTGCAAAAAATATTCAAACACTGCATCACTGCTACAAGCTTTGATGCATGTTATTTGTATTTCATGAGACAGATCAACACAAAATAGTTCATAATAATAAATTATTATCATACTTTTTAAGATAAATAAAAATCTGAAATGTGACTTGCATTGGTATTTAGCCCTCCTGATTCTGTGACAACTCCTGGACAGATCTTGTAAACATGAATATTCAGGTCTTGTCACATCTTCTCAAACTGATTTCGGTTTGGGCTTTGACTGGACCATTGTACCATACGAGTATGCTTTGATCTAAGCCATGCCACTGCAGGTCTAACTTTATGTTTTGGACTTGTCTTGTGGAACAGTAAACACCTGCTAGGTATAAAACATTTTAAGTTTTATACATTACCAAACTTTGTTTCAAAGTACTCTAAAACTTGGCAGTACTATATTTTATTTAAGGGTATCGGAGGTAAGAAGGCTGAATGCATTTATATATATATATGCAACACTTTTTACATTTTTATTTGTAAATGACTTTGTATTGTTTTCATTCTACTTTTCAATTCTGGGTTACTTTATGTTGGTCCATCACACAAAATGTCAAGAAAATGTATGGAAGTCTGCGGCTGTAAAGTGGAGAAATGTGAAAAATGTCAAGGAATGGAAATATTGCAGGCACGGTATATGAAACCTTTACATGTAAGAAAATAACAGTGCAGACAGAAGTGCAATAAAGAGAAATGCAAGCTTCCTGGAGTGACAACTGATATTTGACGGAGAGTAGGAAAAGATATAGTTAGCCATAGAAGAACAGGGGAAAGGTGATGGAGAAGGATAAGAAGGGTTGATGGAAAATGCTTGAGTGGCTTTTCAAAGTGATATGCATGCGAGTGCATCCAAGGCACAAGAACACATCAAGTACAAGGTGCAGAAAGGAGGAAAAAATAAAAATCAGACATAAAATGACACAATAATTCAAATGCTAAAAGGGATGGAAGTATATCAAGGAGGCAGATGAAAAGCCTAGAAGCGTGAAGAAGGTGGCGGGTGGTGAAGGAAAAAAGAAGAAAAAAACCAAACACATCTCATCTGTCATCACCTTCACCTCAGACCCCTTTTATTTTCTTTCTTCGCCCTCCTTCTCTGCACCTCCGCATCTTTGAACAGCATGTTTGCTTCTCAGATCTCTTCCTCTCTTTTTCTATCTTTCATCTATCTTCCTCTTCCCCCCCCCACTCCACTGTCACCTCACTCTACCTCCCCTTATTGAACGCTTTCTCCGCCTTAGCACCTTTGCTCGCTCGCGCTCAGACAGAAGAGGAGGAGGAGCGGGACGGATGAAGGGAGGAACACGTGAAAATGACGGAGCACAAGACGGCGGATCGGAGGTGGAGGAATCGGCATGTTCTTACCATGGTGGTGAGGATGTACTTATAAAATGCTGATGTCATTCCCAGCTCTGACGCCTGTAGGAGAAAGAGAGAGAACAAGATGAAAAAATAAAGAGGCAGCAGGTGAGATATGAATGTGGAGAGAGAGAGAATAAGAAATGACAGAGGAAGACGGATGGCGAGCGAAAGGAGGAAAAAGAGGACAGTTAATGGGGAAGGCAGAGAACAAGGACAAAGTAGGAGAGAATGTGACAAAGGGAGACGAGGAAGCATACGTTAATCACAGTTTTACATCATCGGCCTAACACTAGTACATTTTTGCTGAGGGCGGACAGGCACTCCAGGAGAAAGCATCCCATTCAAACCGTGACTCACTGCGCTGGCCATCGGCATCAGAATGAATCAGAGCAAAGCCGGGTTAACATCTGCACCGCATCCCAGCAAAAAGAGAGTCTTTGTATAAGAAAATTTAAAAAAAGAATATAGTTGTTTTTTTTTTTTTTGTCCAAAACTTTCAGAAGAGTGTAGCAAATTGACATGCAATGCCACAGGGCAGAAAAAAAAATCTAAACTTGATGTTAATCCTATTCAAGCACACGTGTGACTGAAGACCTTTGAAGTATTTCTTTCACAAATTGAGAGCAGTGCACCGTTTATCAGCGTAAATTGAAACATTTTTAACTACGTTACAGAAATAAACACCAAATGAGTGGAGCCACTCGCCGCAAAGGTAACTTTAAATCCCAATGTGTGGGTGGTTCTGAGGAGTGTACTGATGTTTTGGTAGACCTGACCTTCTTGAGGATGAGATAAGAGACCGAAGCGTTGGCGTCAATGATGATGGTGGCCACTTTGTCGTCACGGATCTCCTTTAGGAGGGGCGTGGGGTCCAGGTTGTCGTCCAGCATCCTGACGGACAGCGTCTCCCGCGAGATGAGAAAGCGACGGACGAGTTCCTCCAACCTCAGCAGGCCTGAGAGAAGCGCAGAGCAAAGACGAGTCACGAGTTTAAGGTGCATTGTGTCCTTCTACGATACTTGAAAAATACTTTTAGCTGAATGTAGGAAAGCAAATCATAACTTTATATAGTCTGTGCAGGACATATTTATTACAAACAATCCTCACTGGGACTTATTTTCTCGTTGCCTTTATGCTTAGTAAGCTGTTGCTCTTGTTTAGAGCCACTAATAGAAGGAGGTCTTACAACCTACTTTACATAAAGCCCATTGCAGAAATAAGGCCACAAGTGATTAGATTTTGTCTTAATGCCATTATTTTCCAGTGGTAATGCCTCACATAAAAAATAAAAAAGTTAATTTTTCCAACTAAATCTGTGACACCAGATGACTCTCACAGCTTAAGCAACATATATTTACACCTAAACATATTCACTGCTTTTTGTGTCTTCTATCACACTTCCTGACGACATATGGGCTAAAATTACATATACAGAGCATACTGTGAGGTTATAATGAGTCTTTTTTTTCCCTGTTATAGCAAAACACTCCTGCTTTAAGTAGTTGTATATAAAATAATATAATTTGATGCTTTTTTAAGAAATAAAATGTAAGAAATCAGAACTAATTCATTATTCACAGGATAGTAGAGCTTCTTTTTTATTTTTATATTATCTGGTTAAAAGTTCACTTCATGCTTTGGTGTATTTTACATTTATATGTCCATGCAACACATAAAGACTAGTTTGACTGCAGCTACAAAAGAAGCATCAGAAAAGTCTCCTTTAAAAGAGCCTGAAGTGTGAATGAAAAACAGGAGGCAGTGGTTTCAGCTGTAGTTTATGTATTAAGAGATTGTACAAAATAAAAGCAAGACAATAACGGCAGCAAAAACAAAAGTAGTTTAGTCAAAGCAAACTCATTTCAAAGTCCATTATCCTCTAGCTCAGCATCCGTACATCTAGATAAAAATTCTGGTCCAACAAAAAAAAAAGACCTAAATAATCAGAACTACACATTAAGAATTTAATCCTAAACAAAATAATGATTTTCTTTGTATAGATGCTATAAAGACTTTTGTTTATTTTATATAATACAACATAAGAGTAAATTTGTATACTGGTTTATGCAAATTAAATGCAAGTGTTACATTTCCAATATTTTTAAACTTGATTCAACATTTAAATCATGTTAATCAGTCATAATTTAAGTAGTCAAACAAAAATGTCATTCAGAATTCAAGTCAGTCAATTTGCAGTGCAATTTCAAATACCTCATCAGTTATCAAAAATAAAATAATTCACAATCAATTCCTCCAAAATATTCAAGCAGAAGGAGAGAAAATATAAAGATACTCCACAATATAAGTGTAACTACATTCTTACCAAACTTCATTGCCGGTTTAGCGTCAATACAAAAAGAGTCAAAACACGCACAAAATAAAACCGATGCACCAAACAACAATTGAGTGCATATATACGGCATTTGTCCATAATTCGGCTTCCATTAGATTTCCAAAAATAACTGTTTTACCTTTTCAACGGAGTGAGGAGTACTTGGCCTCAAAGCGCGGCCATGTGGACATTAATGGCAGAATCCCAATGGAGTTCTGAATTAGCAGCGCCAGCAATTCTGGTAAAAACAACGCATCATTGAGCAATTAACCGGTAGTTTTAGACATGAAGCAATGATGATAGCAGACTCCCCATGTTGTCAAGTTTGTAGATTTGAATAAATGCATCAATTTGAACAGCACAGGCTGCAACCAGAAAGGAGTCAAAAGAGGAAGTAAAGCTGTGAGCTTTAAAAAAGTTGGAGAGTTTGGGGCAACACAGGAAGTGGGCCCGCAAAAATAAAAGTCATCCAACTAAACGTGGGTGACATCCGCATTTCTCCATATTTGGCATTGTTGCTTGTTCAAAGGTTTTATAGTTGCTAATATAAACTTAAAAGCACTATTTTAGTCAAAACAGTACCAGCTGCTTTGGCAAACTATTATGCTTTAAGTCAAGCTTTAAATGATATCGATGTCTCCAATCATGTTGCATAGTTGCAACTTTCTCAGAGACATTTATCTAATTATTTGAGTGTCTTTGGGTCTCCATGCAACCTAATCCTGGTAGGATTACAGAAAATGCAGAACACAACATCAGACAATTACCCTGCCAATCATGACTGCAAATAACCACCTGACTACAACAGTAAACATAGCTGCGACCTTTTAAGTGAATACAATGATTATGCAAAATAAAGTTGGACAGATACATGAGCGCTGAATGACAAACTTCTTCAGACAATTTTCCCACTTCAAGCAAATTCCTCTTCAAACTAAGTAGAACCAATAGCAGTCAAGTCTCACTTGACATCATGTAAGCCATTACTAGAAAGTCTGCTTTGGTGCTTCCTGATTGTAATTTCATAGTAAAGCACCCCCAGCTATGTAAATAAGTGGTGAGCGAGGTATCTGGGGGACAGGGAAGGGGGAGGAGAGAGAGTTAGAGACGAATGAGAGGAGGAGAGGAAAGGTAGTACTCCGAGCCCCGTAGGTGGAGAAAGCCTCTGTAAGCAGTGGGGTAATCACTGAACCAGGCCAAAACTTTAATTAGTTCTAGGAAGGAGGGGGGAAGAAAAAAAGAAAAAAAAAATCAATGCAGTTTACAGCTTCCTCTCACTCCTCTCTCGCTCTTTCACCAATTTCCAACTCACACACATAAGCCCTAACCTCTCCATCTCTCTCGTCTGAGCCCTTTGCTCCAGTTACCTCTCTCGGCCTTGATTCATCTGCCTCTTATGCTGCCACCGTCTCCTTCATGTGCTCGGTCGCCGTCCTTAACCCTCATCCATCTCATGAAAACTGCATAATGGAATTAGGCTCCGATTGCAGCTTCTGACTCATGCACAGTGAGAGAAGGATACATGGGAAATGACCCAAAATCTGCGATTCTCGCACATTAAGCAGAATATCTCGCTCAGGGAGGAGACATTAGATGAATACCATTAAGATGGAGTAAGAAAAAAAAGAAAAGAAAATGGGGATGCGCTTTCTTAAACTACCTTTTTTGTGTGTGCATGTGTGATGTTCAGTGCAAAAAAAAAGAAAAAAAAGTGTGTCTTTGCATTTTGCTCACCTCAACTGAATCAATGTGAGTATGTCTGCTTCACTTTGAAAAGCCTTCTCTACACCGGAGTAAACAAGATGAATTAAACAAGGGGGGCCGACAGTAAACACTGTCTGATGTCGAACCTGTGCAGCACCACAGTACAGCTGCACACATATATTAAATTCAAGTGCATCAATGTTTAATCCCTTGTGTGCAAACATACAGAACAAGCAAACCTGAACTCAACGTGCACATGTTCAGAGAAGGTAAAGCAGGAACTGGGAAAAAAAAATGTATAAAAACACACATATAGTATGCCACACACACACCCACACGGTTGTTCAGAGTGTGGAACAAGCCTGTTGAGTGGCAGTTAGCACCTATTCGGCAGCCATGGCAACCGGCTCCACCGCGATAGATAGCACAGCCAAGTGGGTCAGAGTCTGTGAGTGCGATAACCTTGTAAAGATCACCTTCGAGGCAAAATGCACGACACAAACGCACTCCACGCTTTCTCAGCGGGTAAATTTTTTTTCTTCTTCTTTCAGAGAGCTGGATCTTTGTTCACCCAGATGGGTAAGTGTCCCAGCTACCGTTTGCCTGCAATTTTTCAGGAAAGGAAGAGACCGCTGAAAAACAGAGCTCTTATCTGGCCACTCAGCTCATGATCAAAACTGAAAAGGACGTCTGATGCTGTTTCAAAGCTCCTTCAATTCAATGAAGTCCAGTTGGTATTCAGCTTACTTTCAGGTCGCTGCGGAGGGGCCGCTAACTGCCGAGGAGATAATGAAAGCTTTGCGACGACTGAATCAATTTTTCTTAATGTCACAGCGTTTTGTTTGCCAAAATCTTTTCAGTCTGCTCTGGGTCGCCTTATTGTTTGTTGTTTTATTTTGAATTCTTCTTCACTGGTGTGATGAGTTGACAGCTACACAACAACTAAAGCCCACCTCATTTTCACTCAGAAGAAGGAAGAAAAAAAAAATTGGCAATTAGTCAGCGGACGAATCGGATTTTTGCCTCGTCCAAGAACGGGTGGTTTTATTGTGTCACGTAGTCACAAAGCTGTTTGTATACTAAAGCCTCCATCCGACTAAGCCCTTTTATTCCTGTGACTCTCAGCGGGGGACTGCAACATAAATCAATAATGCACTCTTTCAAAATGAAAATAAAAACAGGCAGTGACCAAGATCCGAGTCCCCCGTGATGCTAAAGCTCTCCGAGTGCCCGGCCAGTCAAATCAAATGTCCGCTAAGTTCCTCCACTACTGGGAAGCTTTTCAAGCATGAATATTTATCAAACTGGTTTGCCCTTAAAACCCTCCGAGGTTCAGCAAGAGTAATAAATAGAAAGGCTGCATCATGAGCTGCCTTCTGAACTCTGACAACAGGCACAGCTTCATGACCGGGCTGCCAAAATGAGCCGAGGTGTAAAGTGATAAATTTGATTTAATGGCGTCACTGTGATTGAGAACCACGGCTTTCTAAATGTGCATTTTTTTTATACGCCGTTTGAAATATTGCATTTATTTACATTTAAATCCAACCACTGTTATTGAGTGAAAACAAATCTTGCACAGAAGGTCAGGTGGGATTATCAACATTACTTCTGTTTGCTAAAATGAGAGAATATTTTAAGAAACTCATTTATTGCTTTATTCAAATTCTGATCTTTATATATATAATACGCTTACTCTGCAATTTAGGAGAATTCGTCAGATGATGATATCACGGCTTTGCAAGCTTGAGATAGTTTAATTCACAACATGTGAGTTAGCTGGAGGCACAACTGTGAAACACTCTGCTTCCACCATACAGGCATCAGTCCATGACGCAGGTTCAATTCCCGGTTCTGGGACATTTACTGCATGTTCTCCTCTTCTTTCCCTTCCCTACTGATGACTAACTGCCAATAATAACAAAAAACATTTTAAAAAAAAGTCGGGTTTTATGCCTCAGTTCAATAAGAGAGTGTCATTATTCACAGCACAACTACTGACATTCCTTCAAAGTAACATAAAAAGATGGATTACAGTTTGCAAATGCACACAAGAACAAGGATCTTACCTGATGAAACTACAATTGATCATTAATGCAATTGGAGAAAAATGTGGGATGCTTACGCCCAAATAACACCAGCATGTCTATGTGGTACGGAGGTGGCCGAATCATACTGTGTGGGAATTTTGCTACAGGGGGGAACAGAGCACTTCACCAAAGAGATGGCATCATGGGGAAAGGACATTAAGTGCAAATATATGAACAACACCTCAAAACATCAGCTAGGAAGTTAAAGTTAAGGCCCAAATGTGGTTTACAAATAGACAATGACCCTGAGCATACTTTAAAATTAACAACAAGGTAGACGTGGGTCCCAGGCACAAGTCAAATTGAAAAAGGATGTGGGAGCAAGATGACCGACAAACTAGACTCCAGTTACACCAGTTCTAGAATAAATGCTCAAAAGCTTATAGAAAGAAAGCTATACAGTTGAAAAGATACTTTTACCAAATACTAAAGACAGAAACATAAACCACAAGCAATACACAACACATTTTTCTCAAATGATTCTTGTATTTAGGAAACTGAGCTGTTTAGGCATCTGGTCTCAAAGATTCATACAAACTCATTAAACCACCACAGCTATGTGTTTTTAGTAGACCTCAGATGAAGGCAGCTGCACTTTCTTACATTCTTATCTTCCTATTTTTGTGCAAAAGTCCCTGGATTGTTGCCACAAGAAGTAACTGTGGATAACCTAAAGAAAGATCAGCAAGTTGCAAAAGGTTGCATCAATTCATATCCTTTACACACAATCTCATCACAGCAGAATTTAGATGATATTTCATTCACCTTAGTTACTCTCCTTTTGCTTGATTATATTATCATAGTATTCAGTCCAGCTCTGGAAATGAGTGTCCAGCTGCAAACAATCATATCCGGCCAAACGGGGAATCTGTCAACTCTACTGGAGTCACTTTGCTCACACAAAGGTAAACAAGGCAAACACACTTGCAAGGACTCAACCGATGCACTCACACCCATCTAAATATGAGCACAGCTGTGCAGCCAAAGTCACATAATACAATTTAGTAGAACAAGAGATGGTGTGTAACTCACATTCAGCCTTGGCGCAGACCAAGCTGGCAGACAGGTAGCTGAACGAGCGCAAGATGGAGCCTATGGCCAGGCTCAGATCCTCGTTGCTGGGGTACAGAGTAACCGAGGCAAAGCGCAGGTAAGGCAGGCGGGGAGTTTCCTCTGGACCAATTTTTATATGAGGGATCTGGAGGAAGAATAATATTGACAGGGAATGATAACGCATAAGAAAGGCCAGGGGGGAAAAAGTGATTTATGATTTATCCTGCAGAAACATGCAGGGTAAGGAAAAATATACAGAAAGAAGAAAAAGGTTTGAGGAAAAGGAAGAAACTGAACAGGGAAACTGAACATGAAGATGCAGTTACGCCAATACCTACAACTAGGACTGAAAAAAAAAAAAAAAAGACTTATGTTGGTACATATTTGTGCAGGTGACACACCTCTTTCTCCCCACATATGTGACTGACAGTAGAGCCGGAGGCGGGGCTGGAGGCTGGACCGATCACAGAGACGACGCCTTTGGGTAGAATCTGGCACACTGAACAGGGGAAAAAGGGAATAAATTTGGATTTACAAGAACACATCTTGGCTCTGTGTTTTTTAGGACGGCTGCACTGAGCTACCATCCAGCAGCAGCTGAAAAGTGAGAGCATGTCAGTTTCAGATTAATCATTTATTCTACTGAAGCAGCAAAAGATGTTTCAGTCTAATCGGGTTAACTTTATTTGAAATATTCCAAGGGCAAGAAGAGGATAACCAATCAGTTGTAGGACATTAATGTGAAGACAGTCATTTTTATTGCTTTAATCATTTTTTAATCTTACTCTTGTTGCTGATTTACATTGTAAAGTGGGCATTACTGTGAGATTACAGATACTGAAACTGTTGCAGATTAAAATCCATAGCAGACTCACATGTCAAAAGTACAAAGATACACCCACTAACTCCCTCCATGAACAAAATAATGTTAAAAAACATAAAATAAAATAAACAAAGGAGGAAAATTAAATTAAAAATTAAAATTAAACATCATTTCTATTCATCAGATTTACCAAGAGAAACTGTCTGAGTGATGCTGTGTAACAAACTGAGTAAGACTGACAAAGCAACAAGTTTTACTCTTGGTTTAAAAAGATATAAGTTCAGATAAAAGGTGCTTCATAAACTAACCAAGCAATGTGCTGCCCTGAACTTTCATCACCAAGAACCCTCAAGTTCCCCTGGGCTGTTTTCCTTTTCACTTAGGAGTAAAGTTACTGTTTATTCTTTTCTTGCCATTCCTGAGCTGCTGCTTCAGACTGAAAATGTAAAAAAAAAAAAAAAAAAAAACATACTATGACATCCACAGCAACCAGAAGAAGTCATTTAAAACTTCTAAATGAATTCATTCATAGCTGTACAGATAGGTGTGACTGTTAGGGACTGCAAACATAATTAAACTTTTTATTTCTTTCGGTTTCCATGAGCCGAGCAGCTCAATCACACGGACCAGCAGGAGCTCCAGAACACAGTGAAAATATACCAATAACATTAAAGGTATTATGTATTTTCCAGGCACATAGTGTCACTTTATAGCACAAACAAGTAACTGTTACCTTCATTTATTATGAAAATGCTGTATACCCTTGAAGAAATTTGAGTTCACCGTTTGAGGACTTGAAATTGGCCTCTGTTTCTTTAAGAAGCTTCTGCTCTTTCCAACACGCTGCGTCAGTACGCCATCACCACAGTGTTTCTCCATTAAGCCGTTTACAATCATTTCTAGAAGCATTGCACTGAGAAGTACTTTGTATAAAAAGTTCAGCAGGTAAACCGTTCCACCAGGTGTTTACTAATTGCTGCTGCCGCTAGTCTGGAGGAGTCAAGAGTGGCTGATTATGGAGCATGTTTTTTTTTTTATGACTTATCACCTGAACAAGCTTATTCACATATGATTTTTATTACATTTCTCATTTAATGGAAACACAGCAATTGCAAAATGGTGTTTGTTTTTACATTAGCACAAAACTAAAGTTTTGCACACATTTTTAACAGAGACGTGATTCATAGATGAGGGATGTCTATTTTTTATTTTTACTTGTGAATATAAACGCTAAAAATCAACCTAACTTAAGTGGTTTGAAATCTCACAATGCTGGTCTCCTTCCAGTTTATTTTCACTCTCCTCAGATCCCAAAATGCAGCAGCTTGTAATTCAGGAAAAAAAAAAGTGTTAAAAACAGAGCACATGAACTACTAAGGATTCTGTGATGATTCAAATAACCTGAAAATATTTTTCCAATCTGCTCCTTTTCTCCACAAATGTCCAACCTGAACATTTAGGCTAAAATAAAAACTAAAATTCCAGCATTAGGTAGATAGGTATCCCCTACATACTTATGCTTATTGCATGTTTTATGTGTAACCATACCACTGTGACCTTTCTAGACAAATTGATTAGCTCCATATTTATCGAAAGATGCTATTTTTAACGTGTAAACGAGGATTTATGGAAACACAGAAGCTAAATGCATGGGTTTATGACAGAATGGAACATCACAAGGAGGTTTGGAGGTTATTTCGGATGATGATGGTCTGTATTTCACAGAAATGAGTTTGATGACGGTCTAAATCTAGGAGAAGATGAGGCACTGGGGGGCAGGACCTGCTGAAAGACAATGAAACCTAAAGTGCTGGTGGCAGTCATTCACTTACTGCTCTTTGACTCAGAAGGGAGGAAAAACATGAGCTGCAAAGACTGGGATTTACTGATGATCAGCTTAATGCTCCTTTGATTGATTTTCTTGTTTTTCAGTTTGTATGTCTCACCAGCAGATTAAATTATTAAACATCACCTAAAGCAAACTGATACAGAGATACTAGACTAGAAAATCAGAGCTGGGATTTGTTCCAGAGAGATTTCGGTTTTACTTCTATAACTGAGAAAGAGTTTTGACTTAATCAGAGTCACGGCTTGGTGAAATAACTTACAAAGCTACAAGACTTTTCAATAACTTTATGGAGAAGATGCACTGACATTGCAACAAACACATTTCATTTAGATTTTAAAGCAAAGACCAACATGAAGAAGGGCATATTAGTAAAGAGAAAGCAAAATGGCACCTGGTTTACATAATTACCTGCAATAAAATGTAAATTGTAGTGTGGATTTGCAGTCAACATCCTCAGTGTAATAACTTTTTTCTGCAATTATAGCATCCGACTTACATTACATGTAAAAAGTGAAGTTTGTTATTCTTTCTGCTTGCAATACAGCTCAAGCTTCATCAGATTGGACAAAGAGGAAACTTCAGCATTCATTTTCGAATGAATGCTGAATGCTAAAGCAAGGCTAAGGCTTGGACTTTGACTTGCACATAAATCTGCTTTGATAATTATTGCTTTGTTTTGGAAGCATCCAGGAATTTAAAAATAATTAAAACACAAAACAATGCATGTCTAATCAGGCCACCTTTTAGTGTGTCCATTTTTACTGATGAGATCTTCACTGTTCACACCAGATAATTACCCACAGAGGAGTCGGGTCACTTAACTGTCTGATTCGGCTATTCAAGAAGCTGTTTTTTTTTTTTTTCCTCCAGTTGTTATTGCAGCTCATCCCAATTAGTCCTCAGTATCAGCAACTGTGAGTGTCAATGTGTACATGTGAGTATCTACTAAGTGCCTGTGAGTGCACAGGCTCCCTTTGTGGACATGCACATGCGTATCTGCAGAAAGACGATCGTGTGTGTGTGTGTGTGTGTGTGTGTGTGTGTGTGTGTGTGTGTGTGTGTGTGTTGCAGTCATCTGTAGCTGTAAGTTGATGAGCTCCCTGATCCAGAGACTAGAAAATGCTGTGAGCAAATCAGCCTTTCAGTTTCTTCCTGCTCGTTGGTCAAGGATACACAGAGACGCACATGGCCGTATCTTAAGCAGGGCACGTTATGAGCTGAACCCTTCTAAACATTGCTCTAGCAGCTTGAAGCGGGGTCGACGACCTATCAGAAAAGGAGCAGAGAGGCGGTGGTTCAGTTCTGCAGCATTTCCACAGCCTCTGCTGACAGCTAAAGATTCTGCTCAGTGAGTTTTCATGAAGTGTTACGATCCTGTTTTATGTTACCGCTGATCCGTTTTACTGTTTGATGATGTGTTTATTATTACGGCCTGTATGGTACACACTTCCAGCTGTTACTGGAGGGCACAGGTCTCCTGTTTTTAATGAGGTAGTCTTAGTGGCCCATTACTGGTCTCCAGTGACATGTAAACTAATAAGCAAAAGCCCCTTCTGGCTTCAAATCCCACAAAAGTGGTTGTGTGGTTGTGTTTTCTGCACATAAAAGGGTTGCTTTTCACACACACACACACAAAAATTCTAATTATTCTTTTAAAGAGTTTAATCTTTTGGAAAGAAATGGTGCTATTTAACATACTTTTCTTTTGTCTGCAAGACACTGGTATTATTAAATATAAATACGACTTATATAACACACTGGTATCCGTACCGGTCATTTTCTTTGTGCTAATGAGGCGCTGTGCTCTAAAGACTCGAATGCTTTCCTCTGGATTTTCTCATCCCGTTATAAGTCTGAGGATGAAAGTTGATCTAAAAGTCGTTTTTGAAGGGAAATGTTTCCACTCACTGGTGTCGGTGGTGTCATACTGGGAGTCTTTTTGCAGCTCGTATATGTCCACCTCCACTCGGGCTTGCACTGAACCCTCTATCACGCTGTTGATGTTCTCCCTGGCCAGGGCCAGCGCCAGCCGCTCCCCGCGCCCACACACAGACTGGTCATCCAGAATGGCAGCTAGAGAATTAGAGAGAGAGAGAGAGACAGAAAGAAACGGAGAGTCAGGGACACCAGGGGAAGAAACATGGAGTGTAACGATAAAGGGAATGTCAGGACAGAAACAAACAAATGAATCATAACAAGGAATAGAATATTTTCACAGCATAACAAGGTTGCTCCTTAATAGATCCCCACTTCCAGCCGCTAAAGGACTAGAGGGAGTTTTGTATGCTGCTTTTAGGACATGAAAAGAAATCCGAAGAAAAAGAAACAACCTCATTTACTGCCTTCCAAATAGTCTTTTCTGAGGACACTTTATTCAGTGTCTTGAAAAGCATTTAATCTTTCAAGATTTTGCCGTTGCAGCAACAAATTACACCACAGTCTCAGGGTACATAGCTGTACTTTTCATCTAGTTATTAACTGCTTTTTATTTCTCTTTCACACTGTCTATGTGAAAATGTTCCAGTTCAACGAATCTATATCTAGGGGTGTGAGAATCCTTGTTAAATGACGTTTATTTAAAGTC